>NC_092628.1:37158971-37173151 GCF_039555335.1 Amphiura filiformis
AAAAAAATAATTGATGCCCTAAATGCTTGACAAAGTGTTTGTGGACCAAAGAAAGGAAAAAAGGCTATTGGCACCGGATTTTGTAGAATGAGCGGTATAATTAATCATGTTTTTAATGTTTCACATGCATTCGAATTTCGCCGCCTTGTATTATAGTATCGGTGGTTGTTTTTAGTATTTTCTTGCGTTTACTGTAGATTGTATTTGCTTTAATATGTACTTTTTAGCCAGGTTTCTTTTGTAATTTCTTTAAGTGTTTTATCGTATGCCTGTTTTTATCTTTTTACTTAAAGTAGCCTGCTTTAAAGCGCACAGATGCCTTTGCTTGATGCGCTATATAAGTCTGTGTTATTATTGTTATTATTATTAAATTATAATTTTCATTGGTTGCTGTAATTTTCAGCCTCTATCATTTGTGATAGAGAATGTTTTCAATTATCAGTACATCTTTATTACGTTTAAAGGAAATGAACGGAAAATACATTAAAAAAATTAAATAGAAATGATCAACAATCATCACTTCTCTAAAAAATCATAAAAATTTCTTCTTTAGAAATTTATATATTAACAAAAAAGGCAGATTTTGTGGGAAATTTTTACAACACTTGATTTCTTTCTTGTATTATCCACATGTGGTATCCCATCCAAGCAACAGGTCCTTAATACATACGCGTTACCAGTTCCTATAATTGGAACTAACACCTCCTCAAACGTTCGAAATTTGTAGTTACTACAACTGACGCATTACATACTTTTCAACAAATTCTCTACAGAAACATTCGAAATATTTCCAATTCTTGAGTGTAAATTGGTCGACCGTGAGCGGTCTCACACATCACATCAAAGGCTACTGCAACTGGATGTCTATTACCGGTACTTGGGAATAAAGGACTAGATAGGTGCAACCGGATTACAGGATTAGCTCATGTATACAATTCTGTTAACCCTTCTCTTCTGGAAAAACTGTGATGCTACTTGAAAATCAATCTAAAAGTTGTTTTGTTTTACAGTTTTGTTTACTTTTTATGGCATAATGAAATAAATATTGCGAGCTAGCAATCTCGCCCAGGATGCCTAGCGTTATGCCAAGTTGATCGCACACACCGGCGTGTTATTTTCATTTTGGTGCGGACTGCGGATGACTCGAATGCTGGACCCAATCGAATACATGGGAATGGCAATACTGACACAAGGCACAGCGTCAACACCCTAGATGTTATAAATATTTTTTCATACAGGTCCATACTCCGTTGGTGAAATCAATATTCTATTATTGACATAGATAAAGAAAGTTTACATGTATGCATTGTGATATACACGTGTGATCGAATATTATAATACTTGTAAGCACCTGGATTTTAGGTGAATGGGCTAAATGTGTTCCTTTATATAAAATTTTGTAATTCTCAAAATTAAATATATCACAATTTTAACTTACGATTTAAAAATCGTTACGCCAAAAATGCAGTAAAAATGTATCCAGAGCAAACAGCAATGGCCGCTAATATAGTGTATTTAATTTCAAGTTAGTGTATTTAAAAATAAAACCTGGGTTTACCTGAAAACAATAGCAACACCATATGGGATACTAGAGCATGCGCAAATCGTATATAACGTGTAGAAAAGAACTTGGCAGTATCTCATATGATAGTCGTACTATGCTTAGCCTGAGTTGCTCGGCCTATCTCAAACAAAATCGCCATGCGTACATGTAGCTATTGAAAAACGAGAGGATTCGCCATACTATCACGGCAATTTTTGACACGAAGATATAGGGATGATGACGCTGTGCAAGGGTTAACCCTATATAGCTAGGACCTTGCAAAAGATTATATCATCATGATCATACAATGTATATCATGCTATACATAATCTGAACTGTATATATCTGATCCATGTCACTGACATGACATGCTGATATTTTGATTGACATGCCATTCATCATTTCATGATTAAGGGCTGTGCAATAATTATGAGCCCCCTGGTGGGGGGGGGGGGTAAAATTTCCAAACAGCTCACCAAAAATTGCTTGCCCCCCCTCAGCCCGCCAAATCGCTCCCCCCTTCTCGGCCGGCCAAAAAATCGCTTCCCCCACCACCCCGCACATGCCAAATTTTTTGGATCCCAATTTGCAACCTTAAAAATGGTCTATATACATGTTATGAAAGAGCGAGAAGGAAAATTTGCATAATAAGCATTTCCGTACGGTTTTCCCTGATATGTTTCAAGCCTTTTAGAGCGCTTTTATTTAAAAGGCGCCCAAGATTGAATGTGTGCCAAAATCACTTGCCCCCCCCTCTCGGCTTGCCAAAATTGCTTGCTCCCCTTTCGCTCGCCAAAATGTCTTGCCCCCCATTATTGCACAGCCCTTTTATGCTTACATCTAGCCCGAAACATCATGGCCCTGTTCCTTCCTCACTAGGGCCATGAGTGCCATACGTACGTAAAAACGGGGCACTGTGAATTCACATCGCTGTGATGACGTCACACTGACGGCATCTATTTATAGGAAGAATTCAAAACACGGCACGATAACAGTCACAAGTCTGGTCTTTTACATCCTCAAATGTGCTCACAATTTACTTAACATGCACCAAATAGGTTTTCTTTAAGTCTCATCTTCATGTGAGGAATGATAGGAAGTGGTATTTATGAGAAAAAGTGGTATTTTATGTGTACCCTGGACCAGCTATGCTCAGGAGTCTCGGAGGTGTGAGTACCTCGGGCTAGCCTAGCTTACGCGCTTTGTTATGAATGACCACAAAAGAACTAGTAGTGTCACTAACATGCTGAAGGAGCTGGATTGGTGTTCTCTTAAAGATCGTAGAACAGCCAATAGGTTAACCATCCTCCACAAGGCTAGAGAGGGTCTCCTGCCCCTACCGGTCGACGCCCTCCTTCTGCCGGTCCAACGTCCTTCTAGGCACTCCCATCAGAACTCATATCAAATTATAACAGCAAATAAGGACTGCTACAAGTACTGTTCTGGCCAAGGACAGTACAAGACTGGAACAAACTACCCTACCACATCACCACGATACAAGACTCAAAAGAATTCAAGAATCAAGCAACCAACCACCTAAAGCAACTACAATAAATAGCATTCCGCATGTGCACAACCATTTCCTGTTCGTCTGGCTTCACCTGAAGCGTTGAGCAGTATTGCTACAGATACAGATTACATCATTAAGTATCAATCCCGGGATATCAATATCATTTGATTTGTCAACATGTTGGCGTTTCTTTACTTTAGGGTTTTTTATTCTTACATGTTATAGCTGCCTTGTCATGCTTGTGGAAGTACAGTGTTAACCCTAACCCTAACCCACAATATGCAATTTCATCATGACATGCTGCAACTGCATCATCACTGATCATTGTGCATGCATGCATGTTTGACAAATGCATGAATGGTTGGCATGATTAAAATTGCATAATATATTGTGCACATTGCACGATACGTAATCCCATAAAAACAAGAGCTCAAGCATATCATGCAAAAATAACATGAGAGATAAACCTTACTTAAAACCTGGCAAAATACGGAAAAACTAGGAAGTCTTGACTCCCAATTTCGCCCATCGAATCATCATCAGCCAGCCGGCGATATTAACCTTTGACACTGTCACCGACTAGCGACTGTACATCACTGAAGTCTATTTAACAACCAGAAGCCTATGCTTTCGATATACGGCGTAACCGGAAGTACTGCATAAAGTTCCACAAATAATGTTAATGAGTTCCACAAATAATGTTAATTAGATAAAGTTCCACAAATAATGTTAATGAGGAACGCTAATATGGGCATGATCGCCCGGATGTACGATCCTTATATGGGCATGTTAATTAATATTCATGATTTATACTGCAATAAAAGTGCAGTACGTAGCCTGGATCTTGCCTAGTCACCTAAATCTTTATAACGTGTCCGAATACTAAATATATCTCAAATTTGGGGACTTGGGAAAGATCCATGTTTTTGCGTGTATTTCGGCATTAGGCTAAATCCTTCAGTCTCCTAACCTATACGCATAGACGCTACTAAAAAAACCCTCTCATTTCTATTTGGACAAACAATAAAGACGGGGTCAGAATAAATGAGATAGATGAGTTTATTTGCGAGAATCAAATGATTCCTGCAAATTTATTCTGAAAGAATCAGGATTGATTCTCGCACTGTGAAACGAAATTCTGATCTGGCCCTGAAAAAGCTACAAAAATCGAATCAAGTTCATTCAATATTTGTTGAGGAGATAAAGCAGTTGCTAAAAAAGTAATTATACAAAACATGCTTGGGCTTTCAACTGGCGAGAAGATTTATCACATGCATTATTGACACTAGCATTTTTAATTTATTTAGGCCTATTTCTAATTTTCTATTAGTATGAAGCAAAAATCATATGTAACCTATAATGTTTAACAATTCTATGTCCAACTCAGTGGATTTGGACCTCTTTGGTTCCTGTCGCACACACACACTTAAGTGTCCAAATTAAATTCCAAGTGTACTGTAGGTGTAAAAAAGTATTCAGTTTCGGGTTTGACATACAAAATCCTGAACTTGTTGTTGGCCATAAACAGTTCAGTTTTGGGGCACAGTCCTGTAAAAGTGGCAATTTTTTCAGAAGATGAGTTGCACTTATTGTGCTCCACACAGCTATTGCAAAAATGAAAACACATGATATGTTCTTTTATGTAAAACTCAAAATCACAAATTTATGACCTGAAAGCAAAATGGTTCAAAATTCTGTTTGATTTTTGGAAATAAAAAGGTTTTTTTAGCTACCCTTTGTTGCTAGAACCAAGATTGTCACTCTTTAAGTGAGTCAACACAAAAAGGTGAACTTGTTTATCCAATTGCAACATGGTTCGCCTCAAGTTTAGTAATGACGTGATTTAACTGTGATTTAACTGTGCGCGCAAAGTTAATCGCAGAGAGCGTAGCCGAACAAGTCCAAGCGACGCTTGTTTGCAGCGCAACCGCGAAAAAGCATTGACGTCACTACTGTACTTGAGGTGAACCAAAGTTTAGCAAGCGCTACAATTTATGTTTTGAAAATCATTTTGTAACCTGGGGTATTAAACCCCATAGGGTAGATACTAAAGATATACTAGCAATGTTTGAGAAACTCAAATAATAAAATCAACATTCAGTATCTACAATCATTAATTAGGCGATTTGCAATGAAACACACACAAGAAGCATGTATCTTTTTAATTGTTTTATTTCCCCCATCAAATTAAAAGCTCATTACCAAGATTACTGATACATGTATGATAATGATTCTGACTGGATAGAGGAATATTTTGGCACACCTGTACCACCACATTGCTATTTTACCAGTGGCAGATCCACGTTTGTGGAATACCTTACCGGTTCATAATAGGAATGCTGCTCCTCTGGTAGTGGCGTAGATTTCTTTTTGACATTGGGGGGATGGGTTGGAAAAAAATTCTTGAAATATAGAGAATCCGGCACTTTTGGCAACAGAACCAGTATATGGCACAAATGCGCCAAAATTTTTGCCATTTTGAAGGTAAAATCGATGAAATAGTGCAAAAGTGGAATAAATTCGTGCATATCACAAAAAAATTGGGCTTTGGGGGCTAAAATGGCCAAATATTAGGTTAATTTGGTCAGAAACCCACATACAGGCATCAACATGGGGGAGATGATTGTATGGACCACCCCCCCAACAAAATATTGGGGGGGGGGATATATCCCCCTGGGATCTATGCCTATGTCCCCTGGAATCATTCAAAACCATGGTCAAGATATATCTTTTTCCATGACATGTAGCTGATAATGTTGCCTTTTTTTCTGTATTTGATAATTTCTGGTATTCTTTTGACATTTCGCTTTGAAGCTTATGGAAAAGGCGCACTATAAAAGTATAGTATTAGTTAAGTATAGCCCAGTGTGGTGTAATGAACCCCCAAAATGAGTTGGTTTGCTAACTCAACCTCCCCGAAAATGTCAACCCCTTAAACCAACAACAACAAAAAATTCGAGCGCATTTGTACCATAAACTTCTTTTTTGTCGCCAAAATGTGTTGGATTCACTATCAAGACAATTTTTCCAACCTCATCCCACCATGTCACAAAGAAATCTATGCCACTGTTCTGGGGACACATTCCATTGTAATAATTAAAACTGCAGCACCTAGAGTCCTGATTTTTGCTGGATATTATTGTGTAAAAAACAGAATTTTGAAAAATATTCAGGGAGTCCTCCTCAGCAAATGTTATAATATGGCTTTAACAATGGCGGTTATTTCATAAAACTTAGGATTCATCCTAAGTGGGACTTAGGATGAATTGATTCTTCCTAAGTCTTGAACTCTTCCTAACTTTAGGATTGATCCTATCTTCTATATTATAAAGCAACTTAGGAAGAATATCCTTCCTAAGTTTCTTCCTAACTTAGGAAGGGGTCAGGAGGTGTCCTAACTTTAGGGATTCTTCCTAGAGTCCCTATCTTAGCTAAAACGTCAAAAACATGATTTTTGTGATTTTGATGAAAATCAAGGGGGAAAAGGGTTTAAATGAGTCTAACTCCGTTATTTTTTGAAACTTGGATCTGAAACTTTGCAGATATGTCAAGGTTGATATAAACTTACCATCTATAGTAAATAAAGTGAATCTTATATTTTTCACTATCTTCTGTTGTCATGGAAACATGTTTAAAATCCACAGATTTGGTAAAAAATGAGTCTAACTCCGTTATTTTTAGGAACTCGAACCTGAAATTTTGCAGGTGTGTCAAGGTTGATAAAGGATAACCATAGTAAAATAAAGTGAAACAAAAATTTTCGCTATCTTCTTTTGCCATGGTAACATGTTACAAATCCACAGATTTGGTAAAAAATTAGTCTAACTCCGTTATTTTTAGGAATTCAAATCTGAAACTTTACAGGTATGTCAAGGTTGATAATAGCTAACCATAAACAGTAGAGTAAATTGAAACATATGTTTTCCTTATCTTCTGTTGCCATGGTAACGTGTTTAAAATCCACAGATTTGGTAAAAAAATTAGTCTAACTCCGTTATTTTCAGGAATTCAAATCTGAAACTTTACAGGTATGTCAAGGTTGATAATAGCTAACCATCAAAATGTCCATTTTCTCATTCAAAACTTCATCTACTGCATCTAGTACTTGGTCAGTAGAGTAAATTGAAACATATGTTTTTGTTATCTTCTGTTGCCATGGTAACATGTTTAAAATCCACAGATTTGGTAAAGAATGACTCTAACTCCGTTATTTTTAGGAACTCGAACCTGAAATTTTGCAGGGGTGTCAAGATTGATCAAACCTATACATATATAGTCAAAAAAAGTGAAACATATATTTTCGCTATCTTCTGTTGCCATGGTAACATGTTACAAATCCACAGATTTGTTAAAAATTAGTCTAACTCCGTTATTTTCAGGAATTCAAATCTGAAACTTTACAGGTATGTCAAGGTTGATAATAGCTAACCATAAACAGTAGAGTAAAGTGAAACATGTTTTCGTTATCTTCTGTTGCCATGGTAACGTGTTTAAAATCCACAAATGTGTACATCCATATCAAAAGGATGCACTTGTCGGCTGCTACATGTGTCTCATTTCACATAATAGCGAGGGATAAATACCAGACTCATTCAAGTGGAGGTCACTTCAAATCATCCCCAAGTCACATGGTTTAGGAATACAGAGAACATTCCTTAACCATGTCACTTGGGGATGATTTGAAGCTGACCTCCACTTGAATTGAGTCTGATCAGTATTCCTAGCTATTATGTGAAATGAGACACATGTAGCATCCGACAAGTGCATCGTTTTGATATGGATGTACACAAATTAGGTCAAAAATGAGTCTAACTCCGTTATTTTTAGGAACTCGAACATGAAACTTTGGTGTATCAAGGTTGCTAAAAGCTAACCATATATATTAAAATAAAGTAAAACATATATTTTCGCTATCTTCTGTTGCCATGGTAACATGTATAAAATCCACAGATTTGGTAAAAAATTAGTCTAACTCCGTTATTTTTAGGAATTCAAATCTGAGACTTTACAGGTATGTCAAGGTTGATAATAGCTAACCATAAACAGCAGAGTAAAGTGAAACATATGTTTTCATTATCTTCTGTTGCCATGGTAACGCTTTAAAATCCACAGATTTGGTAAAAATGAGTCTGACTCCGTTATTTTTAGAAACTCGAACATGAAACTTTGGTGTATTAAGGTTGATAAAAGCTAACCATATATATTAAAATAAAGTAAAACATATATTTTCGCTATCTTCTGTTGCCATGGTAACATGTATAAAATTCACATGTGTAATCTCCACCATACCCTTAAGCCTAACCTCATCCCTTCTACTTAACCATGTACCCAATATACGGCGGAATTAGCAGGGGGGACATATCCGTCCCCGGTCCGCTAAATGTTTGCAAGGGGAACGATTAGAAGAAAAAATTAAGCAATTATTGCCCTGTGCATCTCCTTTTTAGCACAAAAAACAAAGTTCCAAGTAGAAATTCTGCTACTTAAAAATCCTAGCAATGCATACTAATTAAATGTGTCCCTGGCCCTATAGAAGCAAAAGTTATTAAATATACAACTTTATCCAGCTTTGATTTTTTTAGTATAACAGGTAATTTTTTTTTTTTTTTTTTTTGGGGGAGACCTGGATGCCCGCTCGAAAATTCAATCCGTACCCAAGTACATAATTAGCCGTTAGGTGAGAGCCTTACTTTGTGTATAAGGTTTTTTGGTGTTAACAGATTTGGTTATGATGAGAAAACAGGCATTTTGATGAGAAACAGCCAAAATGAAAAGAATTTTTGGATGAAAAAAAAATGCTGTTTGTGGAGAGATAACATTTTCTCATCGTAGAGAACATAATTGACATGGAGGAACTTGAACACAAAAAGTGGGATGGCTTCTTTAATAGGCCAATCAAATTAAGGAAAATCAGGGTTTAACCCACCACTAACTGCAACAGAAACCATTTAATCACCATCACCATTCATTTCAGAAAAGTATAGGCCTATTATTATTAAAGAAAATATCAAAAGTCCAAGTAGTGGAACAGTGCCTAATTTGCATAAATCCAAAATGGCCGCTTATGCAGGGGTGAAATTTCAAAGTTGGTCAAATCAAATCTTGTTAGAAACCATACCAATGTTTTGCTCTCATCATAAGGATACAGAAAAAGTATAGTTTTTCCAGTCTCTGACATAAAGTTCTTGAGTTATAGGCAAACAGGTCAAAGGTCACATTTTGGGTCCACAGTCGCTTACAATGGAAATATGCTCCAATTTTAATCCAACTGGTCGAGAGGCATACATTGTGGTTTTTAGCAAGATTTGACCAAATTTGAAATTTCACCCCCCCCCCCTGCATAAACGGCCATTTTGGATTTATGCAAATTAGGCAGTGTTCCACTACTTGGAATTTTGGGGACTTTTGATATGCTTTTGTGTTAGCTTTTGGGAGATGGATGCAATGCATGCAAAATGGATTCTGTTGCAATTAGTGGTGGGTGATTTGGTCTATAACCTTAAGTAGTTTTTATACCAATTATCAAAAACACTAAAACACACAAAACATAATGCAACTTCAAATCATAAGTACATTTTGGAAATCATTTTATTTATTGCATAAACGTTCACTACAAACTTGCTTCACATTTTGATTGTTATGATAACCTTTAAGAGGAAGCCCCACCAGAGCAGTTCTGGGGTGAACCAAATCTGCAATGTTATCAAATTAATCAGTGACAAGGTTATCTCTGAATTTGACAAGGGCTAATTGATGTTTTAATGTTATTGGCAATTGCATCAATTAGCACCTATCAAATTCAGAGATGACCTTGTCACTGATTAATTTTATAACCAGGCAGGTTTGGTTCACCCCAGAAGAACTGCTCTGGTGGGGGTTCCTCTTTAAAAGAAGTCTCCGGCAATCACAACATTATGCCTTATATATAAGAAAAATAATTATCAAGCATGAATCACATGGTTTTATTTAAAACAAACTCATAGTGACCATAAAAACGTCGAGTGCAATGACGTCTCAGTAATACAATGAAGGCGGACAACAATGGAGCACAAGTAACCATTACGTCATTGCACTTAGATAATTTTGGTGTGGGAATTTTGAATATCGTGTGTTGAGAGCCGACTGTTTTTATTCGTTTTTATGGTCAATATGAGTTTGTTTCAAATAAAACCATGTGATTCATGCTTGATAATTATTTTTCTAACAAGGCATAATGTTGTGATTGTCGGAGACTTCTTTTAAAGACATGGACCTTCATGTAGTAATTCTGTGCGAGGATTGGAGGAAGACATACTAATATTCTAATCTTAGTGGCCTTAGTGTTGGATCGGGGACCTCCTACACCAGTGTCAAAGACCAATGGACCCCCCTCTCAATTGAATAAGAATGAGAATAAACTATATGAATTTCTGTTACTATCATCAACTGTGTGTAGGAATGTCCAATATTTTGCCTTAATGGATAGGCCTACCGCAAATGTGCCAGCATGATTCAGCATCCACAACTCAAAATATTGAACCTGCCTTACCTCTATCACACCGTTCACACGGCTAGTAAAAACAACAATTCCTCCATCAAAAAGCTATTCAATTTTCAAAATAATACTGAGTGCCATTCTTTTACTCATAGAAAAGATAGGAGTGAAAATAAAATAGAAATCATGGTGTTGCTGTATAAAGTGGACAAATTTGCATATTTAAGTGTTTCCATTACTGTTTTTAGGGGCTGTGCAATAATTATGAGCCTTGGTGGGTCAGGTGGGAGGGGGCAACACATTTTTGGCCAGCTGAAAGGGAGGGTGCGTGCAAATTATGACAAGCCGAGTGGGGGGTAGTAAGCGATTTTGGCATACATTCATGGGGCACCAAAAAGGAAATGGTTCGAAATGCTTAAATATGCAAATTTTCCTGCTCGCTGTGCTCGCAACATGTATCTAGACCAATGAAGGTTTGAACAAGGGGGGAGGGGGCAAAGATTTTTTGGCAGGCTGAGAGGGGCAAGCGATTTTTGGCAGGCCGTGAGGGGGGCAAGTGATTTTTGTAGAGCCGTTCGAAATTTCATTGCACATGCACAGCCCCCATGAATGTTAAAATCCCCTCCCTTGGCTTGCCAGAAATTTCTACCCCTGGCTCGCCAAAAATATCTCCCCCCCCCAAAAAAAAATATTACTCTCCCACCAGAGCTCATAATTATTGCACAGCCCCTAATTGCTCTGCCACTTGAGAGAATATCACAACAATTTTTTCATGTAACCATGGACATGAACAGTGTTATTGCACTTACCTGTAGGTGCATTTTGCAATTGTAAATTATATAACATTTGTAACTTTAAGTTCTAGTCCATCTTAAAGATAGTCAGGTAATATGTATTAGTCCCAAACAAAAATGTTTGGTAGACTCATAACCGGTGCGATCTTACCTTTCCGATGTTGATTAAGATACTTCTTGCATCGATCCCGAGATGCGGAAAAAACCAATAGTCATTTTGTCCCACATAAATGAATAAATAACAAAACCCCCGATCCCCGAGTGGACTCACCCATTCGGTGACGTCACACACGATAATCATCCCTTATCCGACTTGGGCAGCCCCTACTCGGCCAAACTTGTAGGGGGCGGCGGGTCGGATAATCAACATCGAAAGGTAAGATCGCACGGTTATGAGTCTACCAAACATTTTTGTTTGGGACTAGACTCAGTACACCGGTCGATCTTACCGTATCCGATGATGAGTAAGATACTTCTTGCAACAACATCTGAAAGATCGATCTAGCAAGTAACCGACGGATGGAGGTACAAGATTGGCCAGCATCTGATAAGGATCGGGAGAGTGGGTAGCATGGTAATCGCGAGGTCAAACTATTTCCCCCCCTCACGGCCGGAAACAGAAAGACTACGTGAACAGACAAAAACCCTGAACTGAAAGTTCAGTGGTTAAGAATAGAAACACTGGTTCTTACCATGTTGGAATTCTGATTGTCCGCAAAAACACCTGATACCCAACCACCATATTATCTCCGCAGAAATAGCCCTGGAGAACTTATCGCCTGGTCGTTGGTTTACGCTTTTGTAGTAAACCGTGGAAAAGGACGACGGGTTCTTCCAAGACACAGCCTGACAAATCTCTTCTATGGGGACCCCCCTCTGGTAGGCCCACGAAGATGAGATAGATCTGGTTGAGTGGGCCTTGGGGCGGCGTCTTTTCCGCCCCGAGTCCACTAACACCTGGACCAGCCACCGTGCCAGAGTCTGTTTAGCGGCTGGACCGTGCGGTTCTGCGTGAGTGATAAATAAGCGGTCATGAGCCCCTCTTAAGGTTTGTGTTCGCCCAGGTAGTGCTGTAGCGCCCTCCCCGGGCACCACAACCTGTCTTCGGCTATTGATGAACCCTGCCCAATACTGGGGAGGAAGAGGGCGAGTGTCGGAATGTACTTCGCTCATTTTTGCAAGGAAATCCGGCGAAGAAACAGCGTCGCTCCGTTGTTAGTAAATCACGGAGGCTGACTTCGAGACTGCGTGCAACTCTGAGCAGCGCCGTCCCGCCAACGCCAGAAGAAAGGCCGCCTTAAGAGTGACGTATTTAAGGGTCGCTTTTGACAGGGGCTCAAAAGGGGACCCTTAATATACTCCAAGACTGTGTTGAGGTCCCATGGAGGGACCACCTTCCTTTCGGCGGGCGCTCGTTGAACATACCGTCGAGAAGAAGACTTAGGGACCCATCTGAATTGATAGTCGACCCGTCTTCAAATCCCGATGAATCGAGAGAATGGCTGACTTATAGTTGGCTATCGTTGCCTGCTGAAGTCCTGACCTGAACTTTTCTGTCAGAAAATCTGCCACTAGAGGCACAGGGGCTCTAGTGGGAGATGTATTCTCTCATCGCACCATGCGTAGTAGGGAGCCAAACGCTGACTATACGTGCACGGAGGGTAGACTCTCGTCTACCCCGGCGATGAGAAAGCAGCTTCTGATGAAAAGCCTCCCTCCGCCGCCGTTCCCTGATAAGGGCCATGCAGCTAACTGCAGGTGCTCTAGTGGTAGACTTGGTACCTCTCCTCCGGGCATCCGGAGTAGATTTGGTAACTGGGGAGTACTCGCGGCTGAGCCGCTAGTAGATCGACCATCGGTCGAAACCACAGGTGTTTCGCCAGAACGGTGCTATCAGAATGACGTTGCAATCCTCCCTCCCGATCTTGGTCACCACCCTTGCGAGCAGTGAGATCGGGGGGAAAGCGTAAGCAGTCATTCCTCCCCAGTCTACGGACAGAGCGTCCACGGCGAATGCCTGTGGGTCTGCGACCCTTGAGCAATACACCGGCAGCTGATGATTTCGATGAGATGCGAACAAATCTATCGAGGGTGGTACATCACCTCGAAGATCGTCTGGGCGACCTGCGGAGCAAGGGACCATTCTGTAGGTCCCGACACCTTTCCTCGTGACAGATCGTCCGCGAGGATGTTGGTGACTCCCGCTATGTGCATCGCTCTCAACGTAATCTGCCTGGCCTTGCACCACCCTATCAGGCGTAGGGCGTGCGGGCACAACCGTGGTGAGCTGGTGCCCCTTGTCTGTTGAGGTAGGCCACCACGGTTGTGTTGTCTGTTTGGACAACGATATGAGATCCCACGATCACCTTCTCGAAATGCTGGAGAGTTCTCTCCACTGCCCAAAGTTCGAGAAGGTTGATATGGAACTCCGTCTCCGTGGCCGACCATAGGCCCGAGACTGAGTCCCCGTGGATGTGGCCCCCCCAGCCCAGCTTTGACGCGTCGGTCGTCACTACGTGACGCACCGCTGGTGCAGGAAACCTGACACCTTGAGTCAAATTGGGCTGATGGGGCCACCACCAGAGTTCCTCTCGCGCTGTCTCCGACATCGGAACCGCGAGGGATATTGGGTGACGACTGGGCCTGTAAAAGGCTAGAAGGTGTAGTTGTATAGGCCTCATGTGAAAGCGGCAGTGCGGTGCACGAGGTCTACCATACTGGCCATAAGGCCCAAAACCTTCATCCATGCCACAGCGGTGCCCCTCTGACTCGGCCAAGAGTCGGGCACACCTCGCCATGTTCGTCACCCTCTCGGGTGAAGGCGCCGCGATCCCCTCCTTGAGGTTGATCTGGGCCCCT
>NC_092628.1:37473181-37660581 GCF_039555335.1 Amphiura filiformis
AATTTTTAATAAAATATTGAAATTGTGAAAAATATAGGTATTTATTGATTTTCATGTTTTTTCTTGCAAATATGCTAATAATATGCAAATTATGAAATTGCAAAATAAAGTTTCTACATAGCATACATCTTTCAAGTGTGATGTTCAAAATGACAGACATCCAAAAGAGATTCGATTAAATGTAAAGGTGTAGTAACAATTTTGGCATGGACTGTCTGGTCAGGAAAAGTACGGTAATTTGAGCTGTACTACCATTTCTTTCAACTTGCACACACAAGCACACAGAGTAAATCAAAATTGGAAGGCATTTTTAACTTCAATATATTTACTGTTTCTACACATTATAAAAAGAACATAAATTTCACATGAGTCTAGTCTACACTAACTTTCTACAACATCTACTTAAGTTATTATCAACAGGAGTTTCAGCAAGGTCCAAGATAATGAAGAATCAACTAGATTGAAACACTATCCAAGCCATTCAGCATCAGTATTGATAAAGCCTACCTTTCATTGTAAGCATACACACAAACATTAGCCTATTGTCAAGACTTTGTTGAGGAATTGACAACTTTATTCCATAAGCTGTATAATCCCCGTCTTGAATCTTGATACTAGGCTTATGATTACATGAAGGTTATAGGTCTACCATAAAAGTTCAGTAAATAAAATCAATTTCATACCAATGAATTGAGAATGGCTTGAAAGGATTCATGCTTGCACCCCTGATGGTACATTATAATGTTACAACTATAATACATAAAGCATGTTATGGCCTGTGTTAGATGACACCAACATCACATAATACATATTTACTTGCCCAATCATTTGGCATTTTTATACTCTTTGTTCACTGGGCTGCAACAATGATTTAACATTAAAACATGCTTTATTTTGTTATTAAGCTGAAGCATACATGTATGTATGTTAGCCATGACATTTTGATGGAATAGAATCATCTGCTATAACTAGCCAGGTGCATAACCCACCCATATGACTCAAAAATGAGCGTTTATTAACGTTTCGACAGTATTTTTGTGGGACATGAGAGCACCTCAGACCTATCGAATTGCATTCTGAATACTGAAGCATGTCTTTCTGATATCAAATAATTTATAATATAATACAAATTTTATGACAAATTATAAAAATTTGATATTTTTCAAATTTTGATATATAACAGTCCTCGAAGTAAATTATATAAATCTAATGATATATTCTTAAAGTGTATGTAGCAGGGGAAAAAAATCCATATCTTCAATACGAAAGGTCAAAATTTTCAATTGATCGTAGGCTTTTCATCCTACCTACATACACTTTAAGTATAAATCATCAGATTTATAAAGTTTACTTCAAGTACTGTTAAATATCAAAATATCAATTTTAATGATTTGCCATAAAATGTGTATTAAATTGCTAATTTCAAAAAATCAAAATTATTTGATATCAGAATGACATTCTTCAGTATTCAGAATACAATTTGATATGTCTGATGTGCTCTAATGTGCTCTAATGTCCCAAAATAAATACTGTCCAAACGTTCATACCCCATCCCTTAATATTTATCTTGGAATTTTTAAAGTATGGTGTCAATTCAAAGCTAGCATTACAGGGCAGATATTGAATATACTCAATATTTGAAAATGGAATTTATTGGCTTTTGCATGTGAACTCTTCAGTTACATGACACCCAGTGATTAGCATGGAACACTTTTTATAATTGGCCCCCAGAATATATTAATAAGAGAATATAAATATGGCCCAGAACCAGGGGTTTTCAGCATCTGAGACAAAGCAAATCTCAAGTTGTGACCCAGGACCAGTACCAAACACTGGAATACTGAGTTTTGTTGTTCAGGCCAGAACAAACCTATGTGCAGCTGGGCCAGATTTAAGTAACCCAACTGTGTTTTCCTTGCATACAATCATATACATTAGTTTATTTACAGTTTAATATACAAGTGTAGATCAACATAACTGATAAGCGTATATTAGAATGAAATTGTTCAATATAGATATTGTTCTCATTTTAAATACATACAAGTTGCAAAAACTGAAGCAATATAGAAAATAACACACTGTAATCATGTTAGCATGCTACCTTATCACATGCCTTTATCATGCTACCTTATTACATGCCATCAATTAAGCATGACACTGCATGTCCACAACTTCAGGATTCTGAAGGGTTGTATTAACTCTCCAAGGTTCAAGATCAAGGACTGTGTTTACAGGGTCATGGGGCCCATTCACTAACTCAAGGTTCAAGATCAAGGACCGTGTTTACACGGTTCTGGGATCCAATGCCCCTTGCTTTCTGGTTCTACACAACACAGACTCCTGAAAATTACTTGAAATCGTATTTGGTCCAAGGACAACCCCTTCAGTTAGTTCTAGTTTTCCAACAATTTCAGTTGTCAGCACTATGCCTGCACAGGACATGGGCTCTGACAAAGAGTCCGCAATTCAAGTAAAGGGAGAAAGAAATGTGAGGAAAAAAGGGAAAATGAGAGAAATAAACAAAAATTACAGCTACAGAATTGTTGTTTTTGATTAACTTGGTAATAAAATGATTATCAAACAAATATTATGAGTTGAAATTAATAAACTAAACATATTGTGGCCAGAATGCAAGACCATTGTCATCATTTTACAAAGCAGCATGATAGTGTTTGACTTGGTGGTCAATATTAGGCTCAGTCAATATTTGTTATAGAACTATTTAAGGTATTTGACAAATTATTATGTTAAAAGCTGATAATTAAGGATATTTGTAGTTTTGTACAAAGGAAAGTGCATGTTGTGATGAATGCCAGATTATTGACAGTGCCATTTTCAATGGTCTTGCATTCCCAAAGAAGTTAACTGTGTATGCAAGACTGTTGTAAGTGGAAAACACAATTTAATTTATTCTTTTGCAACATAATGTTATAGAATTATGCTCGTTGCTTAAAATCAAGCGCATTGACCGTATCAGTAATGCCAAGACCTGCAATTTCCAACATCGAGCCTCTCAGTCATCAATTGTGTATGGTCACAACAACTATAATTCCTAGGACACATTCTCAGGATGTCAGAAGAAGAACCCTGCAGAAGATACACCCTGTATAAACCACAGAGACCAGGTCAACAGAGAACATCATACCTGTCTTGTACTTGGAAGATACTAGGAGGTGCAGATAACCTATCTCAACCAGATGCCAGTTTCCTTGGCTTCAAATCATCCTGCTCCACAGCCGAACAATGATGATGATGATGCGTGTTAACTACATGCACAAATGCTCGATCCCTAATGGCATTTTCATTTGATAAATTGTGAAATAAATAATAATTCAATTGATAAAACTGGATACTTATATTTTCCACTGTAATAAAATCAAGCAAATGCCAAGAAAAAACAAAAAGAAAATGTTGTATGTGCACACATTGAACTTGTCACTACATTTTATAGAATGCAAGACCACCAAGTGTCACTTACGAAAGAGTTGCATTCCACAACATGGGATATGGGAATGCCAGACTGTTGTAAGTGACATTTATTTATTTATCTTAATAAATTACTACAGATCTGAACTCAAATTGTATCTTTAAATGTGTCAATTTCACCAAAAAGTCACTTCAGCTGTCTTGCATCCTGCCAACGATATATTCTGACCATGGTAAAAGTAAATACTGTAAGATGGTCTGACAATACTTCAGAATGACAACGGGTTATTCCATCTGATAATCCACACTTCCCCTGTGGAATATTTAGCTTACATCCTCCACAGAGGGAGTATGGGTTTCAAATAGAATAGACAATTGGGCAACTTTCTTTGAAATACTTACTCCAATTACAGAATATATAGATAATGCCATATACAAGGGGAGTATGACCGTCAATTTCATTTACTGCCTCTGTGGAAGACTTCTTTCACAGGGATATGGCAGGGGTATGGTATATAGCCCAATCTTGGGGAATATAATTTGAGAAGGAAACACCTTATAATTACCATAAGATTTCTCCTATGTAGACTAAATATTGTGTTTAGAGAGTCAGCACATCTGAATACAAAATATTTTGGTGGGAAAAAATAAACAAAATCCAAATGTTTCCCCTTATTCTGTAAAATTTAAAACAGACTGCCACTTAAAGTGCAATGGTCCCTGCAGCTTAGTTTGCAGACAGCGAATGGAAGCAATTCATGTGTGTGATATTTGAAGTGACTACATACTTTCTTAGTCATCTTCCTATAACACTATCAGGTCTCAAAATAGTCTCTGTAAAACTATTAGTCAAGGCCAATGAGTTCCTAAAATGGCTACTTTTTATAGAATCTGTCCACAATATAGTCCTCATAATCAAAGAAATATTCTGAGCTCTGAACAGTTTTCATGGCAATAATTGTTATATTACCTGGTCCACATCCAGGGACCAGCACTTTATAGTCAACAGTCATGATGGTTACAATGAATAATACATAATGTTAAACTACCCTACTGTGGTTACTTATAAAATATCAAAATATGAAATATATGACAACAAAACATAAAAAAAAGACTTTACACAAAGCATGAACATACACTTTCCTCATTGTGTGTTTTTGATCTCAACTCAAAAACCATTCAGCATTAATCATTTTAAAGGGGCCCACCCACATTTACTTATAAAAATGATTATTATAACTTTTCGCACATAAATTTGAAGCTTGGAAAGAAGAAAGCCTTGTTAACAGATGGGCCACGTGATTAACTAAAGCCTCAAAAGTGAAAGATTAATTATCCGATACCAGTAAAATACAGCTGCTTTTTAAGTTAAAAAAGACTTGCTTCTTAAAACTGAAGAGCAATTTCAGTTGTTATGCAGAAGATATCTTACACTTCCCACAATGCATTTCTTTCCTGTTTTGATTTTCTATTCACTGCAGCATGGTTCGGAAGTGACAAGAAATACCTCAATTGCAAGATCTGGATTGAGCTCTGTTCATTGAGGTATTTTTTGTTACTATCATCTCATGCTGCAATAAATAGCAAATCAGTAGAGGGGAGAAAAGTATTGTGGGAAATGTATCTCTTCTGTTTGGCATGGTTCTGAGTTAATTTCATATATTTTTGGAAATAGAGCAGTACAACTGTAAGCATGGGGCTATTCCAGTTGAAACACATACATTACACCCCCTATGGAAGCACCTGTGTGGGAGACTAAGGGTATGTCTTCCATACGGGGTGTATGGATTTCAAGTGGAATAGCCAACTATAAACTTAACATGTGATAATCCATATCCACTTGTGCACATCAATTTTGCTATGTCTTATACGATCTAGAAAACAAATGTACCTGGCATCAAATCAGTTTGGAATGGTTTGATATGGTCGATTTGAATTTTACAACAAATCAAACCCGTTTTTAGATTTTATGATATATTATCTAAACCCTGAACTGTTATATTTGGTAATTGTCTTGCTAAGTAAGATGGTTCAAATTCTAAGATGATTTGGTACCAGGTACTGAATGTCAATGATTCATCAGGAACTTGCACTGAATTTAACACAGTGGGAGTCCCAATATAAACACCACGCTTGCAACAGCTTAGTGTGTTCATTTACAAACATGTCATATCAAAAGGTTCAGGCTGGCAATGCAGGCTACATACAAACAGAATTTACTAAGAAATAATTATGTAGCCACTTCAGTACCTTCAAAAGTTTAACTGGAGTTTTACAAACAAGCCATTGTTGTAAAGCTTTGTTCCTTCAATACTGTTGAAACCTCTTTGGGACCAAAGAGAACCTTTTGACACAACTAATCACATTTTGAACTTGGTTGTCTGTTCACTGGGCTCCCTGCACAGGTGAGCGCCTAAATATCTGTCATACAAGTCAGTCTCAGTGTCTCTTATGATTTCAGTCTGAATATCAAAATTGAAGTGCACGAATCAGACACCTTTAATCTTCCTACATATGTTTACTCTTCATCTCCTCCATCCTCCAGTTTGTTGCTGGAATACTTCTATAACATCATCATCTTCCATCTCAAGCTGAGGACAACAAATAGAACAAGAAATATCACATTTCAATTCTATGATAAAATGGGATTAAGGGAACAAACCAAAAGATCGATGACATCACATAAACAAAACTAGTTTCGCTTAGGGGGGAGGGGGGTAAAATACTAGATTATGTTTGTACAAAAACATCGGTCTGAAGAATGTGCCATTATTATTATTATGTCAAAATTTTCAAAATTTCATTATTATGTTTCTGGCAGGGAGGGAGGGGGTCGGCTGAGAAACGAAACTAGTTACGTTTATAGGACGTCATCGATGTTTTGGTTTGTTCCATAATGTGGATCAGCTTTTTGCCAAACCGGTACAGTGGACATATATATACAGACCTAAAATAGACTCATAGGGCACCTCCTGAGGTGGCTTTAAGTTATGAGTGTCAACGTCCAGTATACAAGGGCTTATGTCCGCTGTTACATGAAGAGAATTTTAGTAACCAAAGACACGGTGGCTCAGTGGTTACGGCCTTGGACTCATAATCTGAGAGCTCGCTCGACGTGCGTGGGTTTGAGTCCCCGTCCCACCACCGTGTTGCGCCCTTGGGTAAGGTGCTTTGCCTCGCTTGCCTCACCCCACCCAGGTGCAATGGGAAGCTGTTAGGGGTAGTCACAGTCGTTGTACTGATGAATCCTGCGCCAGTTGTAGGCTGCAAACGTGGTTCCGACATATTCTAATGACGGCGGAATAAATGTAAAGCGCTTTGAGGCTGTTTACGGCATAAAGCGCTATATAAATATCTACATTTATTTTATTTTAACAGGAAAAGTCCAAGTAGGATGGCCCTTGCTAACACCAGTGTGCACACTTACACAAAAATGCTGCTCCACTGATAAGATGTAAACTTGTTGTCTGCAACACATTACTACATCATTTTATGTTTTCCACAATTAATTTGGGGTGTCTTGGGAAACTAGACAACCACTCATTTCAAATGCTGCTCATTACTACTTCATATCCATTTAAACCTTGCCTTTTGATTAGCACACCTACCTTATCTGGAGTGTCTTTCTCACCAATATTTGTTCCATCAAACATGAATCGTATAGCTGCTAACCTCAAGCCCTGTGTGATGACAAAAGAGAGATACTGTATCAATGGGGATTCAGATTACAAAACTAGCAACAATAGATAAAGATATAGGTGTTTCAATACAACAAATAAATAAATGAATGAACGCATACATGTATGTGACCCGCTCAGACAAAACCAAGAACAAGTTGCATTTTTGACATTTCATGATTTGAATACAAATGTAAACACAGGACAATAAGCTTCAAAATGATACCAAAATTATATACAAAGCATCAATACTTTTAAAGATATGGATAATTTTGTAAATGAAACCTTCATATTTTTGCAACATTGCTAGTCTAAGTAATGTGCTAATTAGTTTCCTGCCTTACACAGGATTGAATAGGGATTATCATACTAGTTCAACTGTCAATTATTAAATAATCCTCTTTGTAATGAAAGTCCACTCAGTCCCAAGGTCAAATACCATGAAAATAAGAATTCCAAATTTTTTTTTATGGGAATGTCATATTTAAAGGCCTATAACTCAAAAACATGTCTGGCGACTTGTTCTGGGTTTTGTTGGAGCTGGTCACAGATACACACGTGTAGAAGGGCAATTTGTCCATATACTGGCAATGCGACCGCGTAAGTGCATTGATTCGAGTCTACCACTTAAAATATCCAACACAGTACTCTCAACTTGAGATGAGACACAGTATAGTCATATTTTTAGCATTAAAATTTAACAGTGTAGACCTAAAAGTTACAATATCAATTTTATTTAATGTCAAGATATGCTATTCACTCCAAAAAGTGAATACTGACTGACATACCATTCCACCATTTAAAAATGGACATACCTAAACTCAGTGCTGTATACCAGTAAGGAACTAACCTGTT
Source organism: Amphiura filiformis (assembly GCF_039555335.1). Taxonomy (NCBI): domain Eukaryota; kingdom Metazoa; phylum Echinodermata; class Ophiuroidea; order Amphilepidida; family Amphiuridae; genus Amphiura; species Amphiura filiformis. Next base: position 37,481,140 of record NC_092628.1, read on the forward strand.
TATCAGCATATGCAGACATGAGTTTTCTCAATGGGGTCTGTCTTTTGATTTTGAACACAACTTCTGAGCCATCCTGTAACAAACATGATACATGAGAAAAAGAAATCTTAACCTGAGCTGGATTGACTTTTTAACAATTTAATTTGATTTGTTCTGCTCTGTTTTGACAACCATGGGTAATTAGCCCAAGAAAGCCTGTTATGGAGCTTATTTCTGTTGGGGTGCATTTGAACACCAGGACGGGTTGGGAACAATCAGGGATAAACACCCTATTCTTCTCAAAACTGACTGTGAGCCACGTACATAGTATAGCGGTGGAGGCATAAAAATTAGCGTTGTATTTTTCTGGAATCGGGAGTAGTACTTAGATGGTGATGAATATCCAAACAACACCAGGACGGATTGAGAACGGGACAGTCACAGATTGGCTCCCTGTAGACATGACAGACAGCTATAAACTAAGGGTGAAATTTAACCGGTGACAGTCATTGTTCCAAGCCCGTCAGTCCCATAATGTGGCCCGCTGAGGATAAAAATCATTGAACAGGTGATGATTTTGGTCCCAAAATGTCCCTCCTCCACATGTCGTACAAAAGTTAACATAAAATACTACCTGGTATCTGGGAAAAAGCAAGCTCATTTTAGCAAACAATGTTGACATATGAAGGACAAAACTAAGCTTTAAAATCAGTTTCAGGGCAAAAGAATTTGGGATGAGCAAGGGTGCTTCACCAACTTATTTTCTCAAATAGCCCCTCCCTGTTAAATGATCAACACTCAATGGACAGCCCTGGGCGATTTTTATGACCCCATAAAAATATTCTTTGAGCTTTGCAAATTCAACATAGCTTGTGAGTATATTCCAATAGCTGTTTTGTACACAATATGGCCAATTATTCACTACCAAATGCAAGCACCGTTTGTACAGCCTGGATTCATCCTTACCTGACTTTGCACTTTCAGATTTATATGTTCATCCTTATCAGGCTTGATGATTTCCTGCATAAAAATAACAAAAATCAAACAATAAATAATAAAAATTTCAGTTGAACGGGTCACCTCAAACAAAACTTCTTCAAAAAGTTCTGCCAATTGGAAGTTACTCATTTCATTCTCTTGTAATTTTGGTAATAATTTTTTGCTGGAAATGGTACATTTTTTCTGAGCTGAAACTTGAGTGATTCTATTCTAAACAGCTCTCCTTGAAGGCTCCAGAATAGTTCTATTTAATGCTCTCAGGGACTTCAAATTCCAAAAGGCAGTCCCTGTCTTAAGGGGTGGGGTATGAACGTTTGGACAGTATTTTTTGTTGGACATGAGAGCACATCAGACATATCGAATTGCATTCTGAACACGAAGAATGTCCTTCTGATTAAGGCCGATGTCGACAGGTCCTCTGTCGGAATCCTGTCGACAAAGTGAATTATGTCAACATATCGACAACTTCGTCCATGGCCACATAGTGCTCAGGCAATGGCCCAGTAAAACTTTGTCAGGCAAGCTCATTTTCACTCAAAATATTGGCCATTTCCAATGCATTTTTAACAAAATGCAATGCTAAATCTTATCTTTTACCTACTATTTCGCCAACTTTTCATGTTATTTGCCTTCAGGGGTCATACTTTTGGCAGTATTTTGCCTTGTTTTCCGGTGTAAATTGTACACATTATCGCTACCGGCTCGCTATGAAGACGGCCATCTTGGTTTTTGCTGAAATTGCAGACGGTGTTTCTAGATATATTTAGGTTAAATTTTTTTAAATATTCCTAATGATGTACTAAAATTATGAAAAAAAAAAGTCCTGGTATTTTTTCGGAACCCAAATGTATGTCGACACACTGTCGACGTCAAGATACTGAAATATGTCGACATCAAAAAACAGTGCCGACACCGGCCCTACTTCTGATATCAAATAATTTTGATTTTTATACACATGAAATGGCAAATGATTAAAAATTGATATTTTTGATATTTAACAGTCCTTGAATAAATCTAATGATATGTACTTAAATGTATGTGGATAAAAAGCCAACGATCAATTGAAAATGTTGACCTTCCGTATTAAAGATATGGATTTTTTTTCCCCAAAACACCAAAAACTTTTAGGTCTTTTTGGGAAAAAAATGTATATATCTCCAATATGAAAGGTCAAAGTTTTCAATTGATCGTCGGCTTTTCATCCCAGCTACTTACACTTAAAGTACATATCATTATATTTATAAAGTTTACTTCAAGGACTGTTAAATATCAAAATCAAATTTGAATAATTTGTCATAAAATTTGTATCATATCGCCAATCTAAAAAAATCAAAATTATTTGATATCAGAGGACATTCTTCGTATACAGAATGCAATTTCGATATGTCTGATGTGCTCTCATGTCCCACAAAAAATACTGTCCAAACGTTCATACCCACCCCTTAGTACAAGGAACTTATACAATGTACGATGTCCTCATTCTTAAACTGATACTATCTGTCCATCGTATAAGCCTGTTACTGTACGGAAAATGGTTGAAGGAATATTACACAGTCAAGAATAGGCTCAGTCATCCGCTGAATGATTCGGATCCCTCAGTCTCCCAAAACATCAAAAGTGTTGCATGTTACTTAAGACTGTCCTTTTTCACATAACGCAGACAAAGTAGGGCCTAGAAATGGTCAAATTTTGGCCAAATATATCTATGTGTGTAATCCTATGCAAGTCCACTCGTTGAATTATGAAATTGATCTGACTAGTCTTATCACAGCTCATCGTTCCTGTATGTTCATGATAGCCACATACAGTCTGGCCCGAGACTATTAACCCTAACCCTACCCGTGGATTTTTGGCTATCGGAAGGGAAAGAAGGAACGAAAAAGGAGAGAAGATGAAGAAGAAAGTCACTTGTCACCCCCAGGATTCGAACCTTGGACCCCTCGCATGCCACGCAGAAGATCCCCAGCATGTAGCTACACAGGTGACGTTGGCCCGGCCAACGATTCCCTGGTTATATATGACTTGGTCTGATTGCGTCATCAAGTCCCGTGGAATGCATGCACGCAGAGTGGTTTTAATAATGAGCTTTAGTGAGTCCTAGTTGGGTTAGGCTTAAGGAGGCATATAGGAAAAACATGCATGGTCACTAACCTTAACCTTACCCGTGGTTTTTTGGCTATCGGAAGGGAAAGAAGGAACGAAAAAGGAGAGAAGATGATGAAGAAAGTCACTTGGCACCCCCAGGATTCGAACCTTGGACCCCTCGCATGCCACGCAGAAGATCCCCAGCATGTAGAAGGTGACGTTGGCCTGGCCAACGATTCCCTGGGTATATATGACTTGGTCTGATTGCGTCATCAAGTCCCGTGGAATGCATGCACGCAGAGTGGTTTTAATAGTGAGCTTTAGTGAGTCCTAGTTGGGTTAGGGTTAAAGTTCATTAACATTCATCTTTATACAACAAGATACGGTCAAACAACGGATACAAATAAGTATACACTTGCAGTTCAGGCTTGCTGTTGAAAATAGTCTAGTGCCGCAGAGTCGTATGGGCACATATTTTTCACTGAAATTTCTCCGTAATGGAAGCTTCTGGTATGGTGTATTTCAGCTGGTGATCGTGTCTACCAAAATATTTTGCTGGTTGGATGATGTGTGGTAGTTGTATGTTGACCAGGCCATGTTGGATCTTATAGAACATGGTCAGCTGTGACGCCAGGCGCCTAGTATGGAGTTGGTCCCAGCCCAAGGTGTTGATCAGGCTAGACACAGATGTAGTTCTGCTGAAGTCTCTGAAAACAAACCGTGCTGCAGCTCGCTGAACTTGTTCAAGGCGGTTAACTACAGTGATGGTATACGGGTTACAGGCTTCAGCGGCGTAATCAAGCTGTGGGCGCACTAGCGTCAGGTAGGCTCTGGCTTTGACATCTTGGTTACATGGAGATAAGGTGCGGTGTAGTAAACCCAGGATGTGACTCGCCTTCTTGGTGATCTTACTACAGTGGTCGCTCCATCCAAGATCGTGTGAGATGGTAACACTGAGCGTGCTGGTCTACTCTCTGAAGTGGCTGTCAAAGGATGTTATATTGGAAGATGCTTGGTTTGCGCTTCTTGGTGATAGGAAGAATAGCACACTTGCCGATGTTGAACTGCATGAGCCACGTAGATGACCAGTCAGCGAGGACTTCAAGATCTCTCTGTAGGATACGATGGTCTTCGTCACTCCTTATCTCCCGGTACACAATACTGTCGTCGGCAAACAGACGCATGCTTGACTGGATCTTCTCTTGGATGTCGTTTATGTACAACAGGAACAGGGCTGGTCCAAGTACCGATCCTTGGGGTACACCTGATGTAACGTTACCCCAGCTGGAATGAGAACCGTTGACTGACACAGCTTGTAGGCCTACTCTGTTGTGCAGAAAGGAGTTTACCCATTGCAAAGTCGGACCTCTGATGCCGTAGAAGTTTAGTTTGGCGGATAATTTCATTTCATTTCATTTCATTTTATTAGTAAAAGCATCGTGGCCCTAAGGCCAAATTGAGCAATTTTTACATTAAAAGACATCAAAAATTACTAAATTACAAATACAAAATATATAAACAACAAATTTAAATTCAAATAATGCAAGATAAAAGAAGAAAAATATTGCACAATGCACATTGTATATAAAGTATAAATGGATATTGCTACATATTAAAACATCAGCATGCAGGTGTGAGTCGGTTCCAGGAGTCGGTGTGGGTGGAAAAGGAGTACACAGGTGAAGGGTGCATGAGTGCACGCATGCAGATGCACACACAATGGCATGCCAGCACACATGGTCCCTTCATCTCTGAACACATACAACACCCAACCACCACAGAAAACAGCCACTCACACCTGCACACCATACTCACACACACACTCACCCCTACCTAATTCACACCACACATATCACTGGGCTCAAAAACACCTGGTACTCCCTCGTACTCCCACTCACACATACAAATAAAGAGATCATATATAAATTATATAAATAATGACACCTGCATATACATGTAATACATCAAAACTGTTTAAAAGCACTAAAAATGGCAAGTACAAAAGGATAACTACTGATTCAATAAATTAATAAAATATGGTACTGGACTATTAGCAAACCTGGATGTTCTGACTGGAATTTTTGATATTGCACTTGAATTGCGGAGATTTCTACCATGGGCTTCAAACCTAGTGGGGGGAATGAGATGACTAGTACGAGCATTGGTTGATAGCCCTTCAGCAAATGAATGACAGAGTAATTCTCTTCTGTTAGTTAAAAAATCAAGATTGCACGAGGTAATTGCATCATCATAAGATGTATAGTTCCAACCAAGTATTGTCCTACATGCCCGTTTTTGAATTCTTTCAATATCAGCAGATTGTTTTGATGTAATACTTGAGTGCCAAACCACAGCAGCATATTCGAGAACTGGTCTAAGGTAACTTTTAAGAACAATGGTGAGCTCATCTTGAGAGAAGCCAAATTTTTTAAAGTGCTGAAGCATAAAAAGACGCCTATTGGCTCTGGTTAGCATATCATTAACCTGGGCGTCCCATTTAAGGTCATTTTGTAACCAGAGACCGAGCACTTTCGCTTTGTCAACATAAGGAAGAGGCTCATTACCAATTCTCAAATCTGTGTGTAGTGGCTCTGATCTACCAAAATTAACAAGAAGAGCCTGGCATTTGGATGGATTTAATTTAAGGCTATTGTTTTTGGTCCACTCAGTAAAATCATTCAAATCATCTTGAAGACAGCCTTTAACATTACGATGACGGTTCTCACCAAAGGTCATGTCATCAACGTATTTAGCGATGATGTGGTACTTTATCAAACGCCTTGCTAAAATCTAGCAATACTACGACAACTTGGCCACGGTTGTGGAGAGTGTAGGACCAGTCTTGGCAAGATGTTATTAGTTGTGTTACCGTTGTAATTTGTAAGTAAGTAAAGTGCAACGCTTTTGATGTTTCGGGAGACTGGGCCGGGAGGGTCGAGGGATCATAATAAAAAAATGATGGAGCCTATTCTTGACTGTGACTGTGTAATATTCCTTCACCACATTGCCGTACGGTAACAGTCTTATACGATGGACAGATAGTATCAGTTTGTGAATGAGGACATCGTATAAGTTCCTTGTATTGTATTCGCTAAAGCATGAAGCGGGCGCGCGATAAAAATAAACATTAACATGGGATCATGTAAATCATGGATCGGCGTCAACTCAACTGTGTCAGTTTTCTTTCATACGATCAGTACATTAATTTTTATCACAGTTAATCTACATGGTTGGTTCAACTTACCTTCTTTTCTTCACCTTGTTCAGACATTGTGTTTCTATGGGGTTTGACGGCAAAAATTAAGATTTAATTTGTTCTGAGGACTAAATTCACACTCACTGTCACTTGCACCACCAGGCACTTTAATTAGTCCCATTCATTCCTACAGCATACGTGAGTTATTTCCCGCTGGAAAACTCAGTTTTAATGAATGAGTGCGCATTTACTTAGGCTATACTGAAATAAAATCCCTTTAAAAAAAGCGGGACTAAATTCTTATATTCCCGATATACGTGTGCATATCTAGCAAAACTAATTAGATGACGTCAGTGATATTAAGGGGGCTGTTATAGGCAAGAAAATAATTAAAATGAGCATATAGTGTAATTTGAGTTTTGCAACTCATTAAATTCAGCAGAGTTTTAGCTTTAAAATATTTTTTACCCTATTAAAATCGGATGCTGCATTGCAAAGTTTCGCTATTTGAAGTGAACAAGGTGTCGAGAAATAATTATGGTAACATTTGTTTATTATTTACCTGGCAATTACAATCATAATTTAACATTTATTTACTTTATTATTATTTATATGCTTTATTATTATTTTTGCTTCAACAAATTTATATTATAGTATATTTATAATACCGGTATATTTCATCATTTCTCACCTGGCTATTATTAGTCATTTTTGAAACACGTTTACTTCAAAATGGTAATTTTATCATAATTCAAGTTTTTTTTCAGCCATTGTAAGTCCAAATGACTTGAAACTTGGCAGAAAGGTGTATTTTAAGTAGATCTAGAGAAGTACAGAGCCCTTGTTTAACAAAACCCCTCCAAATTTGAAACATGGTGATGTTTTCCCCAAATATGGCCAAATTTTAAACTTTTTGCATAAACACGATCTTGAGGGATCTGGAATGAACGTTTTGAGCGTTTCGACAGCATTTTTGTGGGACATGAGAGAACATCAGACATATCGAATTGCATTATAAATACGAAGAATGCCTTTCTGATATCAAATAATTTTCATTTTTTGAAATTCACCATATAATACAAATTTTTCACATTTTTGATATATAACAGTCCTCGAAGTAAATTTTATCAATCTAATTATATATTCTTAAAGTGTATGTATGTGAGATGAAAAAGCCGAAAATAAATTGAAAATTTTGACCTTTCGTATTGAAGATATGGATTTTTTTTCAAAAAGACCTGATTTTTTGGTATTTGTTTTGGGGAAAAATCCATATCTTCAATACGAAAGGTCAAAATTTTCAATTGATCGTCGGCTTTTCATCCCATCACATACACTTTAAGTATAAATCATCAGATTTATAAAGTTTACTTCGAGTACTGTTAAATATCAAAAATATCAATTGTTAATCATTTGCCATAAAATGTGTATTACATTGCGAATTTCAAAAAATCTAAATTATTTGATATCATCAGGACATTCTTCGTATTCAGAATGCAATTCGACATGTCTGATGTGCTCTAATGTCCCACAATAAATACTGTCCAAACGTTCATACCCCGGGTTGGGCCTTAAAACGTCTGAAAAACAACTTAAACGGAGCAAATTTTGTGAAAAAGGGCTCTGTACTTCGTTATTATGCTTCTAACAGTATAAATATTGGTGGTTTCAGACTCATTGTTGATTTAATTTTTCTGAAAAACTCAATTGAATAACTAAGTGTATAAAAATCCGATGGCCGCCGATATCATGGCAACAGTGGATGCGGCGACGAAAAAAAAAAGATTTTTGAGTTGAGAATTGTTATAGGTATATACACCAGTGATGATTGTTTATCCAAAAAGTCCAAAATAAACAAAAATGCCTTCTTGGCTAACAGCCCCCTTAAGAGTGGTGCAATAATTAGGTGTACCCCTGGGTGCAAAGACTTTTTTGGCAGGCCAAAAGGGGGGGGCAGGCATTTTTGGCAGGTCGAAATCGGATCAACTCAACTTGAACTGCTTTTTTTCGTGGATATCTACTGAAAATGTCACTAACAAGAGGATGCTAGGGATCAGGAAATCCTCCTTTAATACTAATAGCCCTACATGCGCGTCACGTCCAAAGTGGGAGTGCCCTAACCTCCCCCCCCCCCCGGATTTCAGCCGCACATCATATCATAGCTCCCATCATGCCAAGTTGGGCGCCCATTCCTTTTTGAAAAGAATTTTTATTCCCTCTTACATTCCCGCTCCCTTTTGTTTTTTCATTTCCCTTTTCTCGTTTCCTCTCTGTTGCTTACCTTCCCTCCTGACCCTTTCTTTTTCCCATTCCCTCTCAGTCCTTTTCTCTTCTCCAGTTCACCTTTCTTTCTTTTTTCTTCAAGTTCCCAAGTTTCCCTTATTTTCTTTTTTCTTTTCCTCTTTCCTTTCCCTTGTCCCTGCAAAATTTCTCCCCAGATTTTTCCAGGGTGGGCGAGCCACCCCAGCTAAGCCACAGCTCCCCCCGAAGAAAATGACATCCCCAAAAGGGGCGGGGCTCCCGATAAGTGGACGCTAACTCTGTCATAATATGAATTATTCATGATATATATGATCGCGGGAATATAACTTCGTTGATACCCATAATGGTTTTTTTTTTATCATACATTCGTATCCTTATAAGAATAATCCAAAAGTTGCAAGGAACCTATAAGTGATTGATTGCATAATAAAAATCGAGAAACGGTCAGCTCTCGGGTCAGCTCTTCCCCTGGTCAGCTGTGAATGTGATGCGGTGTGCTGGTGGTCAAACAGGTGCAGCTGTGCTCTTTTTTTCCATGATCTGTGAAGGCAAGTGCAACTGAAAGTCAAGTGTAGTTGTAGTTCAGACAATTTAGGTACCGTATTAGGCGTATATCGTATCAGGGTCACTCCATATGAAATCAAGGAGTCGCCCCACCTGACCCCCTCAGATTTGCTTTATATTTTAGTCATATGTTGTACCTGTAAAACTATTAAAAACCTGCAAATTTGAGGTCTGTATCTCTTACGGATTTTCTGTGGCAGCCATTTAAAGTTGGAGTAGGGGGGTCTAAATTTGGACCCAAAAGTTGCCCTTAAAATAAATTTCATCTTTGGGAGGCTGTGCCTTCTTTATAAAAAAGAGAGTCTGAAACTTTGTGTACACACTAACTGCATGCCCAATTTGTCAAAATTAAAAATAAAAATTTCTGTAATTAAGTGTTGTGTCACGGGGGTCATTAAATATGCAAGAAAAATGTAATGTTTTGTAAACTGGCAAGTTTAGCCCCCTTAAATTCACATTTTTTGTCAGATTGATAATTTTTTGTTGTCACTGATGCTATATATAGGATAAATACAATGCATATCCAAAAAATTGAGGTCACAACTCATTTACATTTTGAACAGCGCCCTCACGAAGATGAAATTTATTGCAAATTCAACATTTTCAGGGGGCCCAAAGTCGATGTGGTCCACCTTCAAACTTTATAAAACATCACTTTTATATAACTACTAGTCTTAAATTACAACTTTGCTAAGTCCCAGTAATTGTATAGGTAGACTTCATATAAAATAACAAGCCCAAAGTTGACCATTTTCTTATGATTGCATGTAGTGCAAATGTGCCGAATTCGGAAGGCTTGAAAGTCAAATTGGCCCCAATATTGAAAATAAAATGGAAATAAAAGTAAACAGGGCCAATAACTATGCATCTAGTCATTTATTTTCAATATTGTGGCCATTTTGACTTTTAAACCTTCCGAATTCGGCACATTTGCAGTACATGCAATCATAAGAAAATGGTCAACTTTGGGCTTGTCGTTTTATAGGAAGTCAATCTATAAAATTACTGGGATTGAGCAAAGTTGCAATTTAAGACTAGTAGTCATATAAAAGTGATGTCTTATAAATTTTGAAGGTTGACCACATCGACTTTGGGCCCCCTAAAAATGGTGAATTTGCATTAATTTTCATCTTCGCGAGGGCGCTGTTGGAAATGTAAATAAATGGTCACCTCAATGTCTTGGATATGCATTGTATTTGTCCTATATATCGCATCAGTGACAACAAAAAACAATTAATCTGACAAAAATGTGAATTTAGGGGGGCTAAACTTGCCAGTATACAAAACATTACATTTTTTTTGCATATTTAATGACCCTGTGACACAACTCGCAATTACAGACATTTATTTTTTTTACTTGTTGACAAATTGGGCATGCAATTAGTGTGTATACAAGGTTTCAGACCTCTCTCTCTTTATATTAGGAAGGTACAGGCTCCCAAAGATGAAATTTATTCAAAGGGCAACTTTTGGGTCCAAATTTAGATCCCCTACTCCAACTGTAAATGGCTACCATAGAAAATCTGTATATATTGAAAATGAAATGGAAATAAAAGTAAATAGGGCCAATAACTACTCATCTAATCATTTATTTTTAATATTGTGGCCAATTTGACTTTCAAGCCTTCCGAATTCGGCACATTTGCACTACATGCAATCATAAGAAAATGGTCAACTTTGGGCTTGTCATTTTATATGAAGTCAACCTATACAATTACTGGGACTTAGCAAAGTTGTAATTTAAGACTAGTAGTTATATAAAAGTGATGTTTTATAAATTTTGAAGGTGGACCACATCGACTTTGGGCCCCTGAAAATGTTGAATTTGCAATAAATTTCATCTTCGTGAGGGCGCTGTTCAAATGTAAATGAGTTGTGACCTCAATTTTTTGATATGCATTGTATTTATCCTATATATAGCATCAGTGACAACAAAAAATAATTAATCTGACCAAAAATGTGAATTTAGGGGGCTAAACTTGCCAGTTTACAAAACATTACATTTTTCTTGCATATTTAATGACCCCGTGACACAACGCCAATTACAGAATTTTTTAATTTTTAATTTTTTGACAAATTGGGCATGGAGTTAGTGTGTACACAAAGTTTCAGACCTCTCTTTTTTTTATAAAGAAGGCACAGACTCCCAAAGATGAAATTTATTTAAAGGGCAACTTTTGGGTGCAAATTTAGACACTACTACTCCAACTTTAAGTGGCTGCCACAGAAAATCCGTAAGAGCTACAGACCTCAAATTTGCAGGTTTTTAATATTTTTACAGGTACAACATATGACCAAAATATAAAGCAAATCTGAGGGGGTCAGGTGGGGCGACTCCTTGATTTCATATGGAATGACCCATCATGGTGTCAATTTCATCACTATTCATGCCGGCTTGGTCCCGGGCTTGGTAAGCTTCTGAGTTGTCAACAACATCTGAACATCATCATGTCACGCATTAGACTTAGACTGCGGAACTCAGTCCTCAATGATAGTCAGTCATTTATCTTTTGGTCGTTATATGACTATCATTTGAGGACTGAGTTCTTACCATACATTTTCCGAGGTGCAGTTTCAGACAATAGCTTGGGATTATTGGGGCAGAGGTTATCTATTGAATCCTTTCATGACCACTGAAGCATAGTCAAGACAAGTCTGCCAAGGACACTCGGCACGAATTGAAAGACCATGACATGTATTGTATTGTATTGTATTTGGGAAATCCCGCCTATTTTCAGGCGCACCACTGAGTAAGCAGTGTACTTTTAACATCTATCTATATCACCATTTCACAACATTTATACTATTAACACAACTAATCTACTACAATCACTGTAATCACAACTACTACTGCCCTGGGACCTAGGGAGGGTGCAGGTAACAAGCCCGGGGATGATCCCCCTACTCTTTTCGATATTAAAGGCCTGCAACTTTTTACGTGCTCAGGTTTGACTCGTCTGACACACGGAACCGCCATTTTACGTGACCATTCGAACCACGAGACGCCGGGCACCCACCGTGTAGGCCTACACCTACACATTCTACACGGTGGATGGGAACGAGGAGAAATATCACAATTATATTCTACTAGACTGAAAGAGCTTATGATTATGATATTTCCGACCTATTGGAACTATTTAGAGTGAGCAACAAGGATCGGGCAGGATGGGGTTTCGAACCACGGACCCCTCGCTCAACTCTCCCTAATGGTCCAGCGCCTTAGACCACTAGGCCACCTCGCCCTCATTCTCGACAAAAGAATGCATGCATGTTAAAGGTCATACGACACCAATTTGGTGTTTGTTATGACACAAATTTGGTGTTTGTTATGCACCTCGAAATATGTACCTTAAACTAAAGTCTGTGTCTGGTCAAGCATGTCAAGTGAGTCATATCAACTTGAGCACTGAACTAGCACTGCATGCATTCTCATGAATGCTGAATTTGTATCTGGATTCACACATGCACCGTAAATGATGCACGTCATCACGCAGGGGTGGGATTTCGTAAAGTGCCACAGGAGTCCAAGTGGATTCTCGCAAGAGAGTTTTGCGAGAGTCCTAGACTGCGGAACTCATGAGTCTTCCATGATAGTCGTCATTTATCATGACTATCAGGGAGAGACTGAGTGGTTAGGCAATATACACGGAGGTGCAACCTTTATCATGTTGGTTACCGGTTCTTAATTCATCTTCGTTAGCAATTACGCACTACTATTGTACTGAAATTGTCTCTAGTCGTATATGAGGTGATTACGGTTTCTTCTTCTTGATTCCATATTGAAATCAGATGATTATTTCTTACACATTTACATGAAATCAGTGAACACGCCAAATTTTTCACTCGCAGCAGTCGTCCATGTTTATCGCGCAATGCAATATGGGAAGGAGGGGGAAGTCAGGAGTCCATGGATTCCCGTAAATGGATTCTCGTTGAACAATCTTGCGGGAGTCCAAAAGGTATTATTATATGTAGGCTTATGTAAAATGCATTCAAACAAACAAACTAACTTACAAATAAACCAACAAAGACAAAGTTAAGTTTTTAATATATGTGTCATCATACTCTCACTTCCATATATGTCATTGCATCTTTGGTGACTTTTCCTTTATATTTTGCAGGCCTTTGAGTTTTAAGGCGTGTTGAACTTAAACGTAAGTTCGCTGAGCCGATCATTTCCAGCGCGAGTCCACATGGACTCTCGCAATAGGTCTTTTACAGGAGTCTCTGCGAGCGTCGACCCTCGGACTCCCGCCGAAATTCCACCCCTGATCACGTTACAGGCATGAGATGAGAATTTTCCTGCCCAAGCTTATTTGAAATATTCTCAAAGCAAATTTGTTGCTAAGGCTAAGCCTAAAGTTTGTTTGGTTTATAAAAATAATAAAGGCGGAAATTATTCGGCTTTTGTTAATAATGCGCGAGTCAATTAAATTCACATAAGCGTGGGCTAGACACACCACGCAATATTTCAATTATGTCAATATTTAGCGTCATTGATATTAAGGGGTGTTTGAAATTCTAATCATTGAAAGCGGGTGTTTGAAATTCTAGTCATTGAAAACCGCAAAAAAGGGGTTGATTTTGGTCATATTTTGTCCTCGATTTTGCATGAAAAAGGGGGTAAATTTGATGAAAAAACATCGCAAAAGAGGGCTTTTGAAAGATTTGTTAACTCTCATGGTTGTCAACTTTTGTGTTGAGTTGGGGGGGGGGGCCGGGCTCTAGAACAACATGTTTTTTGTTTAGCCCTGAGTATCCCCATTTTGAAGGACTTATTTTTTTTGCACCAATTTTCGCTCAAATTTGGGGACTTCGGGCAGAAATATGCCTGTACATTGCTATGAGGAAAATTTTCAAGTTGATGATTGTGCATTTTTATGCCTCCACCACGAGGCATAGGCCTATACTGTTTTTGCAATATCCGTGCTTCTGTGCTTCCGTCCGGATGCTGTATCTCAGGCATGGATGGGCGGATTGACTTCAGATTTTCAGGATAGGTTGGTCATGAATGGTCAAAAACTCTGGATACTTTTTTTCTTGGGTGGGGTTCAAGGTCATATACTGAGGTTAAAGGTCATTTGAGGTCAAACAAGGTAAATTTGTAAATTTGGTCTCATATGAACAGTTAAAATCCTTTTGCAACCAAACTTGAGTCATAGCTGCACTTTGTGAACCCTCATATATTGGTGGTGATTAAAGGTCGTTTGAGGTCAACTTGTAAAATACCATTATTTTGAGACTTAAAGGAGGATTTTGTGATCCTAGCATCCTCTTTTTATGACATTTTTCAGTAGATATCCACGAAACAAGCTTATTTCCAAAATTTCAGTTGATTCCGATTTTATGCTTATGCGAGTTATGCATGATTATGTGTATTACACTGCTCCATAGACAATGTGTTGTAATTTCGCTCTGGTGCACCAGAACGAAATTCAAATTTGGCGATATTTTTGCTAAACGAATGAATCTGCACAGAAATCTTTGGTACATAAACATTATGTAGCCCGAGGTATCCAGTGGTGTAAAAATCTCAACTTTTTTTTTTTTTTGTGGGGGGATGAGGCTGTGGATCACGAAATGCCCCTTTAAATTGGTTAAGATTTGGTCTCATATGATCAGTTTAAATCCTAATGCAACCAATCTTGGGACATAGCTCCACTTTGGAAACCCTCATTATTTATTTATCGAGGGACCTTTTTATACTTTGTTACATGTAGTCCTATAGGGGGGGGGGCCATTTTCCTTATTTACCTCTTTCTCAGAGGCTAGGGGCAGAGATGTAGACTCAAGTCGTGTGACTTGGACTCGAGTCTGACTCAAGTCACTATTTTTGGGACTTGTGACTTGACTTGCAACTTTTGCAAAATGACTTGACTTACTTGTGACTTAGACAAAATGACTTGGACTTGACAAAAATGACTTGTCACCAACGCAAGTCTGAGGTTACTTTCCTGTAAATTGAAATTTATGGATGTACCATAGAATTTGTGAATATTAGTAGGCCTAAAACTTGTTCTTGAACTACCAATGTGACCATTGTATATAATTATAATTAAGCTTCACTATTATAGTGATTAGTGCATCAGACTTCGTTAGTACTGTACTCAATTTGATTTCCGCCATATTGAATACCCGATCAACAAATCCCACCATGCATGACCAACTGGTGAATAGACTTGTAGTGACTTGTGACAAATTGTGACTTACTTGTGACTTGACTTGTCATTTGATGACTTGTGACTTGACTTGACTTGCAACTTTTTCAAAATGACTTGACTTACTTGGACAAAAGGACTTGTGACTTGGACTTGACTTGCAAAAAATGACTTGTTGACATCTCTGGCTAGGGATCACACGTTCGAACTTCCTCAAACTTGGTGGGTAAGTGCATCTTGACCACAGGCAGAACAAGTTTGTATTGGTCAAGGTCACCTGAGGTCATCCAGAGGTCATCTGAGGTAAAATTATCAAAAACTGTCATATGGGCATGAAACTTGGTACAGTCAGCATGTAGAGCCAAAGGTTTGAAAGGTCATTTTGGGGTCATCCGGGGTCACCCAGGGGTCATCTGAGGTCAAATTAGTAAAACTGTCATATGGGCATGAAACTTGGTGGGTACAGTCAACATTTAGAGCCAAATTTTTGGAAGGTCATTTTGGAGTCATACAAGGTCATCCAGGGGTCATCTAAGATCAAATTAGTACAAACTGTCGTATGGGCAGGAAACTTGGTGGGCACAGTCAACATATAGAGCCACATTTTTGGAAGGTCATTTTGAGATCACCAGGGGTCATCCATAGGTCATGTGAGGTCAAATTAGTAAAAACTGTCATGGGCATGAGTGGCACACCACTCCCTTTGGTGGAGGCATCACAGTCGGCGCTGTGCGTCGAAAACATGACACCCGAACCATGGTCCATCTAGTTTATGTCAGATTCAGTTTCTACACACAATTTCACCCTAGAAAATGTTCCTTTAAGTAGGATATCTTTCACTTTAAGTTCCCACCATTCTGGCCACCAAACGTACCGTATTTTGTCAAATAGTCGCCCCCCTCAAATAAATGCCCCCACCACTTTTTTCAACCAAGATGTTTCAAAAATGCCGATATTTCCATGCCATCTTGTGTAGTAAGCTTACCAAGTTCCCCACATGGTCGATAATAGCGTCAATAATTGGTGAAAATCTGGATTGGAAACCCGGAAGTGAGCCAGAAGTCAGTGTTTCTAGTTCATATTTCGTCATTTTATTTCATTCCCTTGGGAAAATGTAACGCCCCCTTGGGAAAATGTAACGCTCGAGCGTTTATTTGACTAAATCTGTAAGTCAAAGCTTGAATGCTGTCTTAGGTGCTGAAGCACAGGAACTGTTGTTTACTTTGATTTTATGATGGAAATATTGGTGGAATGTGACATGCGATGTTCGTAAGACTCATCTACATACATGGCGTATGGGATGATGTGCATCTGGGCTAGTAGTCAATTTCAATTTCTTTGCTATACCTCAGTTGTTCGGCTCAAAATTAAAAGGGCACGTGACATTACTGGACATATTTGACAGTAAAAGCTAACATTTTATGGAAAAGAAATATGATACTAATCTTTTACAATATGGTTTTAAAAGAGGTAATAACAATCTGTGCGGAATGCATAGCCCCATTACCTACTTAACTTGTATGCTGGGAAACGATTAAGCATCAGTAATGATCTCCTATACTTGTGTACTTATACTTGCATAATATTTGTTTATGTATTGTATACCTCTACTGCTTACATTAGATCAGTGGGAGCTGGTAGCCTAACGGATAGAGAGTCCGTCTAGAGATAGGAAGGTCATGGGTTTGAATCCCATGCTGGCACATTCCCTTGCTTTTTTTTTTAGGTGGATTGTGTGCCGGTCGGGATTTGTGTATATTTGTTGTTAAATTGTACCGTAACACTTTGGGTTGGTAAAACTGTTCATTCTTTCTTAATCCGAGTATTGGTGAATATTTCATTGCAGATTTGCAACTTTAATTGGTAAAATCCTGGATATTGCATGATGGCATTGGGTTTCACACAAATATTAAGACAAAGAGTTATACCAAGATCTTGGAAGCAGTTTATTACTGCACCATCATCGGTTATATCATCAACTTTGTGTCGCAATGTGACAACCTCAAGGTAAGCTTGCTGGCACTGGTTGATGGCATCATTCTATGTGTCATTTCTAAAGAAGTGGTTCAATTTGTAACTTTCACAGCACATAATGGTGACTGATAGGCGGGAAAGGAGTGAGGGGGATAGACTTTAAAAAAAGGCTTAATGTACGATTTCCTTCAAATTTTAAATTTGTCATTATATACTCAAAATGCTGAAATAATACTAGTAATAATCATCGGGAATGGTTTCTGTCCATTTTGAGCTGAAATAACGAGGTAAACACTGCTTGTTATTTTGGCCGTTTAACACACAGTTCTATAGGAGGACATAAAGTCATAATTTCTTGAATTATGACTTTATGTCGAACTTTGCTCTGTTTACCTACAAACACAACAAATTTGGCTGATTCCATTTAGGTGCATGTTGTTACATGTGTAAACATCACAAATATGCCAAAAAATCAGGTTTGAAAAAAAAAAAAAATTCATAATATAAGATTGTACATCATGACTTTAACAAGGAAATTGTTACTTGTCTTAAGGCTACATGCTCTTTTTGGTTGAAATTTTTGGCGGGAAATAATCCCGCCAAAACATTAAAGTAATCTTTTCCCACAACTAAATATCATAGTCAGGAAATTAATGATGCATCTGGTAGCTTAGATCATAACTTTCATTGCACTTAGTTGCAATTATCCCAGAAAATTCTTGATTTGTTTTTACAGAGTCTTGAATTGTCGATGTTTTTGATCAAAAAACATCACTCGGTGTATTTTGAAACTCCAGGCATTAACTCTTCTCAAATTAGCCCCAAATCATAATTTATTATATGCACGTGTAGCAAACACCAATGGGAATAATTGGACGTTGTTTGCGGAGCCTAAATTTGGTTTGATTTTATTTCACAATAATTCTAAGGTGAGAATTTTGACCTGACATTTACTTTTTGGATTTCAAATTTAAATTTATTGATATACATATTTTGAATAAATAAAGAGTACGCTTACCTTTCTGCAACACTTCCCGGTATCATTAAGCATCTGCTGATAACCAACATTTTAGCTGAAAACAGTCCCTTCCTATCATTTTTGAACAAAATATGGTTCAAAAGTCCGTGCGCTGCGTGTATAAACTAGCACAGCGAGATAACGAACAGAGCTATTTACGGTGGGGTATCTATTGTAAGCTATTAGGGTAGGCCTATAGTATATCTTCCATAAGTGACAAGATGTGTCAAGCAGGGCGGTATATTCAAACGCTATTGTCTGGATCATTGAGTATCGATTGAGCACGTATACATGCAGCACGGATGTGTGTGGTCCTCCCCGGGTTTTGACATAAATTACAAATGACTTCGTGAATGACCCAGCGTTTTCATTTTATTATTACTAAATTAATCGTGCGTTTATCACGAAAAGCTAAGAGTTGTACCAGTTCAATTCATCAAAATTAATTTGTATTAAATGAAAAACAAACAGACAAGTAGAGTCATATGTCTTTCTATGACCGTATTCCTACCAAAATCAAAATTAAAATGATTTTCAATACACTAGAAACGTGTTGATATGTATATCTTCGAAAATCGCCGAATGTTAACCACAGTCACTGTGGCACAGCATAGGCATCTTTAGCATTCAGTGAAATTGGCAGTGGTTCAACCCGGTGAAAATTTTAGTATTTTTATTCTTTTTACTAATGCGCTGTGCCGTTTTACAAACACGCCCCTGAATGAAACTCATGGGCATGTACCCTTAAGGGATCTGGAATGAGCATTTTGAGCGTTTACAGTATTTTTGTGGGACATGAGAGCACATCAGACATATCGAATTGCATTCTGAATCTGAAGAATGTCTTTCTGATATCAAATAATTTTCATTTTTGAAATTCACGATATAATACAAATTTTATGACAAATTATTAAAATTTGATATTTTCACATTTTTATATATAACAGTCCTCAAGTAAATTTTATAAATCTAATAACATATTCTTAAAGTGTATGTAGCTGGGAGGAAAAGCCTATGATCAATTGAAAATTTTGACCTTTCATATTGAAGATATGGATTTTTTTCCCCAAAAGACCTAACTTGTTCAAGCTGTTTTGGGAAAAAAAAATCCATATTTTCAATATGAAATGTCAAAATTTTCAATTGATCGTCATCCCACCTACATCATCAGATTTATAAAGTTTACTTTGAGTACTATTAAATATCAAAAATATCAATTTTTAATCATTTGCCATAAAATGTGTATTACATTGCAATTTCAAAAATCTAAATTATTTGATATCAGAAGGACATTCTTCGTATTCAGAATGCAATTCGATATGTCTGATGTGCTCTAATGTCCCACAATAAATACTGTCCAAACGTTCATACCCCACCCCTTAATGTGATAATAAATATTGGATTTAGATTTAGGATGGACTGAAGGGAGTACTTTGTTTGTGCAAAGGTGGGTACTTGAACATGTGACAGCTTTGGGTTCCATTTGCAGGCTTTTTGCCTGATACAACAAATTGCATGGAAAAACAGTGGCATGATCGACGGGAATAATAAACAAAACTGTCCCAAACAATAAAGGAGACAAGAAGAAAAAGTGATTCTGCATGTAATCAATGCAACAATACATGCAGAACACATGCACAAGTACAGGGTGAGTCAAAAAAAGTGCAATAGCGCAAAGAATCGATAATTACGTAAGAATTACTTTGAACTTTCCAATTATTGAAAGTTTCTATAAATGCCACACTCAATAGGCACCTTCTGTGAAAAACTGAAGTCAATCACATCTATCGTTTAATTTTAATGAGTCCTTTTGCTACGATACCCAATTTCATTATTTGTCCACGAGTTACCATGTATTTTGAATGAGAGCACACAATGCACGATAAAGGCATCAGCTCCGAAACTGACTTTAACTTAAACTTGGTTGATTTTTGCGTTATTTTCATTTCTTTTCTGTTCAAACAAACTTTTAAACATTACTTTAAGTCCTTCATACCTCACTCGACTCCAACAGCTCCAGTTTTTTTTAATCTCAGTATGTCCAACTTACTGGATATTTTATAATTCGCTCCACTTCAATTTACGCGCATTTCATTTCGACATTTGAAAAAAATCCATGCAAATTTGTATGTTTTTGATAGAGAATAAACATCTTTAAAGTAAAGGTAAAATGAAAATAACAACAAATAATGTTTCTTTTCCTTAAACAAGACCAAGGACAATAACAATGTGGGTGCTCCATTTTATTTCAACGCCAATGAGGTTAAGAAAATAGCAGTTGTTCCAAATCTACCTTACACAAAGTGGGCTCACTTTCAAATTTTAGATGTTTCTTGGACAAACATTAAAATTGGGTATCGCTATAAAATGTGTCATAAAAACAAAACGGTAAATGCTAATTCCTTGGTTTTTCACACAATGTCACTAATGGATATATCATTCATAAAATGTTTTAAAACCTGTAAGGTTCAAATCGGTTCTTAAATAAAAATGGATTCTTTTCTCTATTGCACTTTTTTTGACTCACCCTGTATGTAAAAAGCATGCGATTTAAAACAAAGTACGCTGTGTGTATCTTGCCATCTATGAGAGACACTCAATCATGACAGAATCTGGACTCTATAATCTCTTGTGTATGAGAGAATTCCATTTCCTCAGCTACCACACATTCAGGTGTTATGTTTTACCACTTTCAGATGCCTTAGGAGTGACACACATCAGCACAAGTATGAGCAGAGTTATGTCCACAATACAGGAGATCACCCACTCATAGGTAAAACCATTGGAGAATATCTTGATGAAACAACAGAAAAATATCCAGATAGAGAAGCAGTCATCTTTTGCAGAGATGGCAGGAGATGCACATTTGCTGAATTAAGACAAAAGGTATCTTTAGTGATCAATGTACACATGTATTACTATGTACAATTTGCATGGTGAATGCAAACCTAGCCATTCATATTGGGATATTCTTGTTAAAATCCATCCACCTCCTATGGAAGACATTACCTTAAGCTCCCACACAGGGGGTGTATATTTTAAATGGAGTCACTCATTCAGGTAACCCCATTTTGTTTTAAATTTATACCTGCTGTATGGAAGTTAAAGGTCATGTCTTCCATACAGGGGTATCTCTTGACAAACTGTTAAATGTTCCTTCTTGCATGCATTCATTTGGTCAGATATTCAACAGTTTATTTGAAGTCACTAGGCTTTTGGTTAGGATGTGGTGGAGGTATTCTGTGCTATTATTCTCACTAAGGATTTTCATGAATGTACTCTATTATAATGTGACATCCAGTCACAAATGAGCTGGATTGTTGGCAGAGCTATTTTTTAGATGTGCATGGTCCTTTGAACCTTCCAAAAACAATAGAAAACAAAGGATTTCCTCAACACATTTGTGGATATTTTTGATCCCTTGCAAAGAAGCTATAGAGACATGTGATATATCATAGTCCCGGATCATAGTAAAGCTTATTTTCAGGAGAATTTTATTCAAAGCCATACTTTAGGAAAAACAAATGTGGAAATGAGAGTATGAACTGGCCGTGCCAGATAGTTGTAGTCCTACTAATGCATGGCATATTGGATGCACAGAGGAGTAAGATAAGACAGAGCGCGTACCACCAGTCAAAGTCCCCGTGTATTGTATGCTACCAGTTCTCGCATATTCATGAGGGCCGATTGTTCGATTGTGCCGTGTCAAACAATCACGCCAGCGCTGCGTGGCGATAGAGCGTTGCGTGCTTTCACGATTACGCGATAGACCATGAAAATACGCGGTAATTGCGTAGCAGTCTCGCCTGTCGCATTTCATGGAACAATCGGCCCTCATTATCGGATGAGGCGGAGACTTTGACTGGTGGTACGCGCTCTGTCTTATCTTACTCCTCTGTGATTGGATGGCTTAAAGGAAAGTTCAGTTAGCCCATATTTGCAAGACTAACTATTCCGTCAAAATGACATCACACTAACAACCTCTATTAATGAATTGTCCAAGAGGGGAATGACTCGCACACATTAAAGTTCTACCAATATCAATGTCAGTGTGACTTTCAGTACTATATACATGTATGATATAACTAAAATGAATTCGCACAGAAATAATGACTTGTCGATCCTAGGTATTATTTTTTCAGATTCTCTTTCACAAATTAAGCGTACTGCTAGCTGTCCAGCACGTATTATTTTCCACAAGGTCATGTGCACACGCTTGACATCGCGCGTATACGTGATGGTTAACACATAAAAGGAACCTTGCATTTTTGTATAACTAACTGTATTTCTGTGTATGTAGGTTGATGATTTTGCTGCTGGCTTGTTATCCCTTGGTATCAATCAGGGAGACAGAGTAGGCATCTGGGCACCCAATGTGTTAGAGTGGGTCATAACACAATATGCTACAGCAAGAATTGGGGCTATTCTAGTCAATATCAATCCAGCTTACAGAACTGATGAACTGGAGTATGCTCTAAGGAAGGTATGGTATTTGTTGATCATTATGATTTATAATTTAGTGATGCTGAGTCTCAGTATATAGTCTATAGGAGATTTCCAAGAACAAGATTAGTAAGAATTTTTTAAACTTACACTAAAATTTGATCGCTTACCAGGAGCGTCCTCAGCAGTATGTTATGGCTCTGATGATTTATGGCTTGACCTAGGATGACGTCACACTTGTAGATGACGTCAAAGGTGTTTTCCTCGTCCCCCTGCTGGTCTTGGGTATGAGACTAGTAAGCTCTTTTTGAGTCAATGATTTCAGAAACTATTATATTGGAAGTCAGGGACGTAACCACCTTTCTTGGTCAGGGGAGGCAAAATAAAAATTTTAGGGGCAAAGACACAAAAAATTTCCGATCGCATTATTTTGACCAGATATTATCAGATCAGTGGGATCGATACATACCAATTTTTAGAGAAACTGTACATGTAAAGTCTTCTAAGTAAAGCTTTCAAAAAAGGCTTTATTGGGATTTACACAATTTGTATCTACGATTGAGTGAGTTTTGTTGGAAAACAGACTCCTTGTCTCTTTTCATTTCCTTTGCCCCTCCCCTGCTGGCCATGCTACTGTTAGGAGTACATATACAATATTTCTGTGATTTTTACTTTCAGTTACAGCATTGGCAGTTCTAACCAGGCAGTCAAGTTAGCTCAATCGATAAGGCGTTTGACTTTGGTGCAAGAGATTGCGGGTTCGAACCCTGGTGGGGGTCAGTACGCTCTTGTGTTAAAAATTGAGTTTGCTTGAAATTCCCCTTGACAAGGAACTAACTGCTAAATGTCTTGTTGTAACCTGTACGATACTCGGAGAGCTGATCGTGACTGCGAATGTCAATTGTGGAATGTCTAGGGTGTACGCTTCTTACATGTAGCTGCAAGTCCCATGTTGTTTTTTATTATGTTTATGGAATGATATGGGGCTGTAGCAGTCAGCGACAACCTGTAAAGTGTGCTGAGGATCAACATCTAGGCATTGTGCCGGTGCGTAGCACACTATAAATCACTGCACTTTTTTTTTCAACCAATACTTTGCTCATTTTAAGTGTTGTGATAATGATCAAGACGAAACTATGTACAAAACACAAATTCAAAGCATTTTTCACACAAAGTGCAAAGTTTGAAAGTTTCCATCAGAGTTCCATGCAGTTTATGCCGGTGACCTCTCTGACATTACGCACCACAATGCACTTTGATCTAATACTAGAAATTTTAATTGAATGAACACAACTTGACAGAGTGGGATAACTTCTCGCTTACACCATGCTATGTACGCCAGCGAGTATGACTGTGCGTGCATAACGTGGAAGTGAATTCAACCATGCCAACTTACTTGTGACTAGTTAGTACTTTGATTATTGTATCCAAGGTTGCGTGTTTGCGTTGTAGTTTGAAATATGCGATACACAATTGTGGTTGGATCAAGTACAGCTGTTGAAAGCTGTGTTCAATCAATTGAAATTTCTAGTATAAATGATCAATATCACTTATGTTGTACAATTGATAATTCGGCCTGTAATAGAGTTTCGGGTTTGAACGGTCCCAAACCCTTCATGCCTCAGTCAGTAAGTCTACAGCAGGCCTTCTCAACTGGCGGCGCGCGCGCCACTTGTGGCGCTTGGAGTTAGTCAAAGTGGCGCATGAAGTGACGCACGGTAAATTTACTAGTTTTTTCCTCATAAATTGTTTACAAAAAAGGGGTGGAAATACCACATCTGAGCCTTTTGATAGCCTTAAAATCTCAGTGCTTTCGGGCGCTGCCCCTGGACCCCAGCGGCTGGGGCTTTCATACTGGAACCCTACAGTGACCATTAGGCGCGGGCCTCCTGGACCCCATCCGCTATATATGTTCGATCGCGCTACGCTCCCTCACAAAATGCTCCCTAAACGTGTTGGCACTTCATTATCACTAACATTTCCCAGTTGGCACTTCAAATAAACTAGTTGAGAAGGCCTGGTCTACAGACACCACAGATTACTACAGTCAAGTCCCCGTGCATTGATTGCTGTGAATTTGTGCATATTCATGAGGGCTGATTGTTCCATCGTGCTGTGTCTAACAATCAGGGCAGCGTTGTGTGCCTTTGCGTATACGCGATAGAGCGTTGCGTACTAATCGCGATAGACCATAAAAATGTGTGGTAAGTGCGTAGTAGTCTCGCCTGTCGCATTTTATGGGACAATCGGTCCTCATTATCGGGCGAGACTGAGACTTTGACTGCTTGTATGCGGTCTGGTTTTTTTGTCCATAGTCTAAACCAATAATCACAATACATGGATCCTGTGTTTCTCTATAGGAAGTTAGTTTGTACCAAAATTGCTCCCCACAAGGTATTGCATAACAATAGATACAACTTGTAGGTTATTCCATCTCCTTGATATTATTGCAATATGCATATTGTATTATGGGGAGGATATGACTTCTGGAGGATAAACCCAGGATCCACGTATTGAGTGTTTATAATAAGCACAATTCTGCACACATTTTGTTAGTATGCTTACTAAGCATGCTGGAGATTTAAATTAAATTAGTCTGATGTGATCTGAACCATTACTATTCATTAATATTTGTACTGTTTTGGTCCCTGACAGGTTTCATGCAAAGCCATTGTGTTAGCTGAGACATTCAAAACTCAGAATTACTACAATATGCTTGCTGATATCTGCCCTGAATTAGAAACGGCTGCACCAGGAAGGCTAACAGCTGAGAGGTGAGTGTACTATGGTAATGTCACAGTCATCTTATCAATCAAAAGATATCCCAAACAAATACTTAAATGCACATGATACTACAAAATTAGATTCCTTACACCTCCAGTGGATGACTTCCACACAGGGAGTGTGAATTTCAAATGGGTAACCTGAATGAGCGACTCCATTTGAACTTCACACTGTGTGGGAGATTAAGGTCATGTCTTCTGTGAGAGTGTATGGATTTCAACTGGAATAGCCCAATTTGGTGGGGTTGGCTAATGTATGTAGCTAGTGATTATGGTTATAAAATGCTCAATACGCAAGTCTTTTGGAAACAATGTCCATTCAGTTGAAATCAATATCCCCTGTGGAAGACATCTTCAATCTTCAGTGGTGAATCCTTTATATATGCAGCTATAAAAGCTATACTAGGACCTTAATCTCCTAGGGGATGTAGATTTCAAATAGAGTCATCTATTCAGGTTACCCCTTTTGAAATAACACACTTCCTGTGTGGAAGATTATTAAGGTCATGTCTTCCAAGGGGTGTATGGATTTCAACTGGAATATCCCTATATAATGAGGCATGTGATTAGTGGGTAGCCATGTTGGGTCCCTCTAGTGAGCAATTAAATCACCCTGTTGGTTATAAATCAGAAAGGTATTCTATTATTTTGTAATACACATTTTAAATTAAATAACAACATTATATATTTGGAATGCTTGCATTGAGAGGAAGAGTTTGACATGTATTTTGGCCAGATTGGTGGATGTTGAAAAATTTGACCTCGTGCAAATGGTCATTGACCTTTGACTTGTTTGGGCCATATGTCCAAAACTTAAATGAAATGAATGACTTTGTTCCTTGTATCAGGAGCAACATTTTGAGATACTTTTGAATTGCTTTTGAGCATTTTCAAATTCTTATACCATACCAACATGTAACCCCCCCCTCTTTGGGCAGATATATATTTTAATCGGCATTTACTAACATGTTCACCTGACCCATGCAAGCTTATTATCAAATATAAAGTGGACACCAATTCCCATTTGAGCGTTAATTTGAAACTGACTTTACAGAAGCTGTGAAAAAGACCACCTTTGATTGAATAATTTGAGATAGTGAAATCAGATGTCAAGAGTACAAATTATGGTAGGGTTTCATAGCCTGAAAGATATTAGGTTAATTGAATTATTTCAGAAATGTTCATTTGATCTTTTGTTTGTTTAGTTTGGTTTGAAGTGTCTGTCTTTGATGCATGATAACATTGTATGTTGATTATTTATTTCAGATTACCAGAGCTCCGTTCTGTTGTAATGATTGGTAATGGCAACCACCCAGGCACTTTCAACTCTGATAATGTATCTGGTATGGGCAATGCTGAACACAAACAGACTGTGGAAGAATTAAAGAAAAAATTGCAGTTTGATGATGCAATTAACATTCAATTTACATCAGTAAGTTGGCAATGTGTCATTCATTGAAATGGCCAAGAAGTTGCAGATTTTTGTGTACAATACAGTTTGCCACCAAATGATTAGCAGACATAAATATATTCATTTTGAAGATCAAGAAATTTCATCATATCAAGACCAGTCAAACCTTATGTGTCCGGACATTTCATCAACCATTGGTTCTTTTCATCAGCAGTGTTGCTGTTTTGAAGTGCTGCGTGATCTTGATATGTTAACACTCAAGAGTTTCAGGAGCGTGTCAAAGTTCTTGTGCAACACTGGATCTTATAGGTGTGAAAGGTGGTAGGCCCCACATACTACTACAGACTATTTATCAATAGTCAATGTCACTGTGCATTATATGCTGTGGATTGTCTATATTCATGAGGGCCGATCATTCATTTATACAACTTCAGACTTTCAATCAACACCAGGAAATGCCATCAATTACAGTTTATTATTCAGTCCATCTTGATTACTTTGGTGACAACATTTCACAGGCTCACAGGTTATAGCGATTTGGTGTTCTGCCAGGATTTTCACAGCACAAGCCTTCATTTGGCCAGAGAGTCTTTATACAATGTATTACCTTATCATGTTTCTAATGTTATCACAGTTTGTTTACCTTTCCTTATCATGTTTATTTTGCAGGGTACAACTGGGAATCCTAAAGGAGCAACATTGTCTCATCATAACATTGTCAATAATTGCTTTCAAATAGGCAATGTTCTCGGATATTCAGAATCAGTAAGTCAGTGTTTTAAGTTTGTTTTTGCACATAGTGGTTCTATATAGAGCACACTATGTCTGTAAATAATTAGAAAGAGTGAGCATTGGTCCTCAGGCCCACACACGACATTCCAATATTGTACCCTGAGTTGTCGGCAGATTTCAAACATGTTGTCACTAGGGCTTCAACTGCCATTTTACATGGCTGGCAGATTCCATTGAATTCTTCTAAATGTTATTTTGAAACTGCAAAAAAAGACAATAAGTCCCACCCAGTCAGTCAGCAAAGCAATAATAGAAGTACTGTATAGATATTTTCACATATGGATCAAGAGCTGTCATGTTTTTTGGGTTTTTTTTTTATCATTTTGTGCATAATTTCAGCTCAAATAACAGTGAAATTCAAATTTTGTTGCTATGACATGTGTCAAGTTACCATGTCTTGTTTGCTCACAACATTGAGATGTCTACTTTTAGTTTTACCCATTTGGTGTTGGGCCAGGGTACTCAAGTCGGGTTTGGGTAGGGGTGTGCCACTGAGAAAGTGGTCCCATTCATAAGTCAAAATTTTATACAAATTGCCAGTGTTTATACAACCTAAAATATTTGGCAATTCCAACAGTTTTGGCAACAACAGTTAGGCAAAATTTGGCTATTTTTTTGAACAAATTTAAGAAACAATTACCCATATCCGTAAATTGGCCTAGAAATAAATAATGGTAATTGAAATACCAAATGGCCATGATCTCATTTTGTACTGAGTACTGTAAAAGTGGAAATTTTTGTGGTGCATTAATATTTACGCTTTTCGCGCACAACACAGCTATCGCAAAAATAAAAACACACAAATATGCTCTTTTAATCTACAGGTCTATGTAAGAAAATTCAGAATCACAAAATTAAAAACAAGCAATGTAGTTTAAAATCGGCAAAGCACGAAAAATTACACACACGAAAATTACCACTTTCACAGTATTCTATCTGGCTGTTGGGAAATCCTCTTCTGTAGAGCTACTATAGCAAAGTTTCTAATTCAGTTCTTGGGAATGGCTACTTGGCTACACTTGGCAATATTTTGTAATAGTAAATGTTCTTTGGTCTGTTCTCTTTTCGTGATGTGTTTATTTTAGTACCATCGTATAAGTGTACCTGTACCTATGTACCATTGTTTTGGCATGGTGTTAGGTAGTTTATCTACAGCTGTACATGGGAGTACTGTCATATTTCCTTCACCAAGTTTTGAGCCAGAACCAACACTTAAAGCTGTCAATGATGAAAGGTAACTAACAAACATTGAACTCACAAATTTTACCTACAAATGCAAATTATAAACTAATGTTTCATTTGATTTCATTCCACTGCGGAGCAGGTGACTACAAAGTTTCTCTGGGCATCCCAATCCATAGCTAGTGAGGCAATAGCATCTGGTTGTAAATTGTTGTTGGTATCCCCTAACAGCCTCTGTATGTAGGCTAGATAGCTTGTCCTTTGTCGCCCTGGTCTGCTTTTTTGCCTTGTGATCGATGGAACATAAAAAGCATATCTTCTACAGGGCTCCTCCACGAGCATCCTCAGGATGTGTATCAGGAAGTTGATGCTGACTGTGTTGATGAGAGGCTGAGAGTCAGTCATAGCGTAGATTTGGGCATTGTTTACACAGTCGTGGCGATTGATGTTGAGCCTAATTGATCCTGCAGCATGATGTGGCGAATGCATTTATCTCATTTTTCTCATTTATCTCATTTTTCATGTCACCAGATATTACATAGAATTCACAGCCATATAAAAGTACTCTTGCACAAGTGGTGTTGAAATGCCTGATTTTGGTTGTGATGGAGATTGATGGACTTCCCCAAAACTTCCAAAAAACAGTCCAAGCAAGTGCTTTCTGCCCAGTAAGGTCGCCTGGTACTCAGTAGAGGCCATCATTGATGCCACATATTTGAGATGGATACATGCTTGATGGACTCTCCATACACTTGAAATGGTGTATGTGGCTGTGGGCCTGGCCCCCAACTCAACATAAAAATTGACAACCATGAGAGTTACCAAATAGCGTGAGAAAAGGGTAATTTATTTACCAGTAGCGAGGGCATAAATTGGGAAAATAGGGGTATTTAATTGGGACAGTCCATGAAATTTGACCGTGAAATCAGCAAAATAGGGGTATTTAATTTGCACTGTCCGCAAAATTTGGATAAAAGGGTACTTGGGAAAATCCGATAATTTTATGTCAATATTTAGTGTCACTGAAAGGGTGTTTGAAATTCTAGTCATTGAAAAGGGGTGTTGGAAATTCTATAGTCATTGAAAACCACAAAAAGGGGTTGTTTTGGGCCAAATTTTGTCCCCGATTTTGCATGAAAAAGGGGGGTAAATTTGATGAAAAATCATTGCAAAGGCAGGGTCAGAATTTCAGCGAGAATCCGCGAATCGATTCTCGCAAAGATTCTCATAAACAGATTTGCATGAATCAAAGTTGATTCTCGCAAACTTTTGTAGTTTACACAGAAGTTGATTTGCAAGAATCAAATGATTCCTGATAATTTATTCTGCAAGAATCAAGATTGATTCTCGCACTGTGAAACGAAATTCTGACCCTGCAAAGGGAGTCTTTAAAAGATTTGGTAACTCTCATGGTTGCCAAATTTTGTGTTGAGTTGGGGGGCCGGGCTGTGGGTTGCAGTTGATATGCTTTAGTATGTACGCTGATGATGAGACCTAGATGTAATGTACTTATGAAGTATGGTTCTGGTTGCTGAATCTCTAACTTGCTGTGATACATGATCTTACACATACAAAAGTTCATTGTCAAGACCAAAGGAAAAACTTCATGGCCTTTCCCAAAGCAGTTGGTGTTGTTATTGATCCATCTGCTTGGAGTGGGAATCCCGGCATCTGACTAGGATTCCCTCTCCAAACAGATGGATCAATAACAACACCGATCGCTTTGAGAAAGCGAGCAGAAAAACTTATGTTTTTCCTTTGGTCTTGACAAAGAATTTAAATAGCTACTTTAAAATCAACAGACTTGATGAACATCTTCAGTCGTACAGTAAGCAATTTCAAATGTACAACATTTCAAGATGTTGCACAGGGAAGGCAATGTTGGAACAGTGTCACATTCTTTGCTCACTTGTTGTAGAACCACTTACTAGCACAACCCATTAAGGGGGTACTACACCCATGTGGTAAATTTGTGAATATTTTTTGCATTTTTCTCAAAAAATAATTACACACTGGTAACAAAAGTTATGTATATTATTGGGGCAAGGAATCCAATCACTACACTGAAATTTCAGTGACTCAAGACAAGCGGTCAGTATATATGATAGGAAACGAGGTACATCCTAGCTGTACCTTATTTCTGATCATAATTAACAAACCGTTTTTTTTTTTTTACTTAAATTCAAGTGTAGTAATTGGATTCCTTGCCCCTATAATATACATAAATTTGGTTACCACTGTGTTATTAGTTTTTGAGAAAAATGCAAAAATAGACACAAATTTATCGAGGGGTGTAGTACCCCCTTAAGGGCTTTGCTAAATGGGCAAAAAGGTATTCTCTCAAGTTGTTTATAACTGTTCTCTTCTCTTTTGTTTAATTTTCAGAGTAACATCTCAGTACGGTACACCAACCATGTTTATTGATATGCTCCATCATCCCAACTTTGACCAATATGATTTGTCCAGTTTGAGTACGGGGGTCATGGCCGGATCTCCTTGTCCAGTGGAAACCATGAAACAAGTTAATGATAAGATGCATATGAAAGAAGTCACAGTAAGTTGAAATGAAATCATAATAGATGATATTTTTATGCTAGAAATACACAAATTTGTTTAAAATCTCAATTGCTTTAAAAAAGAGGGCAGGTTAGTGTAGTGATCTTCTCACTCGCTTCACACCACTGTGGCTGGGGTTCAATTCTATGCGGTACCACATGTTGCTGATCCATGCTCGTCCTCGCAGGTTTTTTTCCGGGTGCTCCGGTTTTCCTCCTGCTTCTAAAATTGGACCTCTTCCCATATCCCTGTCCCGTCATATCCGGATGGCATCCCTTGACATTAGTAGCCTCTGAGCACTATTGGGCTTAGCCTGGCTTTGGCTGAATGTTATAAAATAAATAAATAAATAAATAATATTGTCAGCCTCTTTTGCCCTGCCATTGCCCTTCATAAGAGAAAAACATTTTGTGCCAGAAAAGCTTCCAATATTTGACAAATATGCTGCTTTTTAAGAAATTATGGAAAGTTTTTCTGTTATGACAAACTGCATTTTGCATCCTCTCGTGTGGAATTTTTTGTGTGATTTTCTGCTCAATCAGTGGTGTAACTGGGGGAAACATGCCCCGAGTGCTACCACTAGGGGGGTGCCAAATCGGCCTCACTTGAAAAAATATTGAACCGATGCCATTCCGACACACCCGTGTCTAAGATATTCTTGGGTAGGGGGTAGGGGTGCCAATTTTGTTTCTTGTCCCGGGCGCTACCAACCCTAGTTACGCCACTGTGCTCAATAATTTATTTATTGATAATAATTTCAGAGGCATGCAAACAATATCTCAGAGATTTGTTCAAAAGGTACAGCAGTATACAAGGAACAAAGAACCAACATTAAAATTAAAAGAAATATTGACAATTTACAGGGCAAATACAAGGACATATGGGATAAACAAAAGGCAAAAAGCAAACACAACAGTATTAATTTCCAAGCATGTGGAAATGGCGATGTTGAAAGAGAAGTGTTGCATAAAATGTTAGTTTTGCTGTTGATTCAGATATTCTTTCATGTTGTTCTTTCAGAACTTTGTTCAAAATAATGTATGCCTTGACAAAATTAAAATTGGCTAGTTATAGGAAACTAATAATCAAATTATGCTAGTCTAATGTTGTTGCCATTCAAATTAACAATTAAACTCTTGTTATATAGATCTGTTATGGTCTGACAGAAGTGAGTCCAGTGATATTCCAATCCCCCAGTAGAACAGACACTTTAGAAAGGCGAGTTACAACCGTAGGGTGGCCATCGGCTCACACAGAGGTAAGATTAATATCATAACAGGATTTAGGCCGCAAAATTCACCATTCAGATACATTTTCAAATGTGTGAATATGTTGAGCACTAACTCAAAGCAACAAGAAACATAGAACCAGCATAATTGCAAAAGAATTTGCTGTCCCCTGCGGTCTCTCACCTTGTCTCATCTCTTCTAATTGACTAAAGACATGGGCAGTGGTTGATACAAGTTGGCTAATGCAGTCTCAGCACATGCTACCGGTACTTCAGTGAATTTACTGGGTTGTGATTGTCACTTGCTTACTTGCTTGCTTATTTCGGGTGGTTTTCTTGAACCACGACAGCTCTCCATATCCTCCTGTCCTGCATCGCCGTTCCCAAGTCAGGTGCTTCCAGTCCAGTCCTGCTTGAGTACATCTACATAATAATTATGTAAGGGGTTATCTACCAGGGTTTCTTGTTCCATGTTTGGGTGTCCTGTTTATCAGATTGGTGACAGGTTCCCACTTTAATACTCCTGAAGCAGTGTCCAGCGAAGCGTGTTCTCCTTTCTCTGATCTACTCTGAGAGTCTTGGAAGGTATCCATACAGCTCTTTGTTGCTTATGTGCTGATTGTCACAGACACATATATCAGAGTAGAATATGAAAGCTATGGATATTTTCTAGATGTCAACAGATGTTCTATTCAATAATTGAATTGTGTTCAAAATGTGTTTTGTATCAAAATCTTTGGTCTAATTTTGAGTTGATGTCTGGCTGTATTGCTTTGGTATGGATTCCTTGCCCCTGAAATGAGTTGACCATTTGTATTTGATCAATGGTGTACTGATCATAGGGGGTTCAAATTTCCCCTGACCGGGACAAAAATTGACCAAAATCAGTGATGTGATTCTTCTGTTTGGCATCTTTTAGGCCACAATTATGCTAATTTTAACATTGAAATTACAATGTCATGCTTCACATGCATTTGTTTCAGCCCCAACTGCCCATAGTTGCGCAAGTCTAATTACGCCACTGCTAGTTGAGCCTGTTCATTGTGATTTTAAAACCTCATTTGCCCTCATAAGTGAGTTATCTAGGATAGGCTTTATTAATTTAGACACTTTCATTGCTTATTCACAGTCAGCCAGATTTTGTATCGTGAAATTAGTATTTACATTAATTACACATAGAAAGTTAAGATCATAGTCAGATGTACATAATTGCATCATACTACCATTGTTTTCTTTACCATGGTCCAACTATAGTTGACTAAGCAACGTACTGTCACACAGCAGTGTACTATAGTCGGATAATGGTTACTTGCGGTCATACACACATGTATGCTATAAGCTAACCCAGGTAAGTTTTCATGCTTCATTTCCACTGAAATGCATGATCGAATGACGTATTGTGGTCACATGTGTGATTGTTTGTACTAACTATAGTCCGACCATAGTATCTTTGGTGATAATGATGCTAATTAGCATGTACAACTATAGTCTGACCATGGTCGCATGTGGTCACACGCTACCCGTACCATGGTCGGAACATCTTTACTTGGTAAAAATATGCATGTCTGACCGGGGTCTTCTAAGTTAAAACTTAATGTTATCCTGCTTTTAGGATAACCCTAATCTGGGAGCAAGCGTGCTTTTAGACCAGATGTGCCTGTTTCTTATTAAAGATGCTCAATAGCCTCATCCCCAGGCCTCAGGACCCCAGATTTACCAGAAGTGGTCAAATTTTTGGTATCCAAGAAAGCTACTATTATTTTTCTCATTTACCCTTAGGGGTGAAAGATCTTTAGTTTGGATGTTACGAGCGAAAAAGTGCCCCCCCCCCCCACCCTTTTCGGTTGACCAATATTAATTTTACACAGTATTCTATTTTTCTATGGGGCTCAAAAATCATGTTTTTTAGCTCTTATACCTATTACCTAACGGATTGAAATACCGGCATGAAACTGCACAGATGGAGATTTGTGGTCAAGGTCATTCAATCAAGATGAATGAAAGCTTTATTGAAACAATGAAAAAATTAGGTCATTCCCATTTAAGATGGAGGGAATTAAAGACAAGGCACATGTAGAATAAATACCCTGTGAAGAAATATTGTCTTAGAATTTTGTTTGTTTGTTCGTATTTGTCTGTTGCTAAGGTGAAGGTAATTAACCCCGAGACTGGGCATATAGTAGATGTAGATACACCAGGGGAGTTATGCAGTAGAGGCTATACAACAATGTTGGGTTATTGGGATGATGAGAAGAAAACTAGAGAAGCTATAGATAACAACCAATGGTTTCACACAGGGTAAGTACACACCATTTGGCTTCCACGAGTCAGTGACATCACTACTTTGTCTTTTGCATTTTGATCACTGCCTTTGATTCTGCTTGTAAACATGCCAGTTCATAATACTGTGCTCACTGGTGCAGGCACTGATATCATAATACTGCCTTGAGAAAGCCCAATGATCTATCAACATGTTTCTATTGTCAGACAGTGGTGTAATAACTGGGGAAGGAACAACATCAAAAACTACACTGTGTGTGTCTTCATTTATGTCATAATGACTAAAAATTGACTTGATTAGTGAAACATTAAAAAGATAATGGTTCAAAATGTTGTAAAAATTGCATTGTCATGTACTTCATCATTTGGCCCATGAAACTGATGGAGCAAGTGAGCAGGACAAAATGCAATGTTTTCCACGTGCATAGAAAATGTGACTGGTACATGTACAACAATTATTTGCATGAAAGTTATTTCTTGAACTGATCAGTTGCAATATATTTATATAGTTATGCAATTTATAATTTGGTAGGGTGATATGAATATGATCACCTTGTGTTGTGTAGTTTGTGTCATGCTATTTGAACATACATATGAATATTAATGACTTCGTTTGCATATTTTTTTAAAATCTTTGTTGTGGGTCCATTGTAATTACAAACCAAGTAATTGTAATTTTCATTTGTTCTTATGCAGTGACTTAGCTACCATTGATGAGAGTGGCTATGGGCGTATTGTAGGGAGAATTAAGGATATGATCATCAGAGGCGGAGAAAACATCTACCCTACAGAGATAGAACAGTTTCTTTACAAACATCCAAAAGTTGAAGATATACAGGTAATTATGACATGAAAATAAATAATTGCTTACTCAATGTTATAAATTAGGCAGGCTCAGCCCACTGCAGGGGGGACTTGGTTTGGGTAGGGATGTGCTGCTGAGAATTTGAAAGTAAAGTAGCCCACCAATATACCAATTTTTCAAGAATTTGGACCCATCGATATACCAAAAGTTTAAATTTACAGCCAATTTTAACACAAATTTGTACAAAAACTTTGGCTAAATCTTCACTCTGGTAATGACACTCTCCTTCTTCAGTACCCAAGGACCAAAACAGGCTATGGTGATAAATTGTTTCATGCAGCCGCTCCGCGACTATGGAACAGCCTACCTGCTGCAATCCGTAGCTCCACGACCGTCATGATGTTCAGGAAGCATTTAAAAACACATACCCATCCATATGATTCCACCGTCTCTGCAAGCCATTTTTCAGTGTCACTGCATTATGTTTTAGTGCTTTTTTATGCATGTATTGTGTGCTTTTTAAATGTATTTTATGCTTTCATTTTTTGAGTTTAATTTTATATATGTATTTTATATGATCTTACTTGTATATTATTGTATACTATTAAGCCAGTACTTTCAACTTGTACAGCGCTTTGTTCTTTTGTTTAGCTAAGGCGCTTTTATAAATGTCTGCAATAATAATGATAATAAAAAAGTGAGGCAAAATTAGGCTTTTTTGAAGAATAGACACATCCATATACCCAAATTGGCCTAGAAAGAGGTTATTGATGTACCAAAAGGCCAAAATACTACCAAGTTTACGACACGTCCCTGTATGATCATTTATACTGCCGCACAGTGAAATAGGGGTCGTGTTGTTTGTGATTGACCAATAAAGTGGCATGATTTGCTCATGAATATTTATGAGGTGTAATAAATCTTGTATGCTGTACTTCTATTTGAGTTTAAGGAACTAGGCCCACCCAAGTTCCAAGGTTTTTATCCTGCACACTTAACGTGTTGATTCACTCTGTTGTTATGCAGGTAATCGGTATCCCTGATGAAAGACTAGGTGAAGAGGTGTGTGCATGGATTAAACTCAAGTCTGGGCAACAGGCAACACCTGAGGAAATCAAACAATTCTGCAAAGGACAGGTTAGAATTATTGAATTATTGGTTTCCATTGTGTGTTTTGCAATCAAAAAATCTAATAAATCATCAAAAATCATATATTTTTTTAAAGAGAATGGGCATGCTAACATACCCTGCAAGTGATTTGATTGACTTATACTTCATTTCTAAAGCTATTCCGACAAATTTTAATTAAGTTCTTTGTTTTTGTGTGTGAGAGCTCCCCAGTTCACAACTGGATAAAAAAACAAATTGCGTCTTTCTTTTTAGACACATACACGTTGAGGCGTGTCTAAATCACCGTGCATATGTGGCTTGACCTACTGCCGTGGTTATGGATGGGCATCTGTGGTCTAGGTAGCAGTTTGTCTGAAAGAGAGGGATCGTCTGTTACAGACAATACGGTATGACAAATCCCTAGAATCATTATGATTTCAATAACAAACACCTTGATTTGCTTTTATGTTACAGATTGCACACTTCAAGATTCCCAAGGTGATCCAATTTGTAGAAGGGTTTCCTCTGACTGTCACTGGTAAAGTACAAAAGTATAAAATGAGACAAGAGATGATGACAAATTTGAAAGCGACCAATTAATTGTGATAGGTATCAAAATGTGTTCTTTTAAGAGTTATGATCAGGGCCGGATTTACCATTGGGCCAGATGGGCCCGGGCCTCCCACATTTTAGGGCTCCCAAAATTGCCTTGTGCATCTTCCTTTTTAGCCTGAAAAACACCATGTTTTGGGCCAAAATAGGGTAAAATTGCAAAATCTATTCTTGTCTCCCTCTAACTTGTAATACTCCCACCGCCACTGTCGATCTTATACCTAAACCATAACTTGGCCATTTGAGTGCACATGGCTTCCTCACGGTGAGTTTGAGGGCCTCCAAATTTTGGCGTGGCCCAGGGCCCCCAAAAAGGTAAATCCCGCCTTGGTTATTATCAATAATGATCAATTGAATTATACGAGGGGCAGTCAGTATGTTTTAAGAGTTGACTTGTGACGTCATTTGTGGATCGCTTTTCATGGCATTTCTCAATGATTACATAAACACTGTACCTTTGTCTTTCAAACAACACATGTAAAAATTCTATCACACACATGATTACGTAACAGTATTAGCATAAAATCAATGGTCTAGAGTCACCTGGTGAAATTGAGGTGTTTTTGTTAAGGGAAATAAGAGGCTGAAATGAGGTATTGTTGTATTTTCTATATTTTCTCAGGAATTAAAGAACGGAGAATGCTGCCTTTTGGAACAGTAATAGAACACAAACTACCAGTTCATTAAACCATGTTTGTTGGGCTGTAAAGGTTTTAGTTTATTTAAAATGCGTGGTCAAATATGTCTTATTTTTGACAAAAACAAGGCTTTTCTTTCTTTAAAAATCTTGATATTGCCAAAAATAGCAAAACGCGGAAATTTAAATTTTTTTGCCAGTTCTGTTGACTTATCTCCAAACATTTAAACGGGAGTCTCCCTAGAAAATATTTGAATCCGTGATTAAAATATAACTGTTATTGTACCATTGTTACATTTATACAAAAAGTAGTGGTACAAAGAGAGAGGCCATCGTTTGAATGAGCAATTTATTTTTAAAACTTTTCTGTTCATTTCAGGTTGAGATCATTCATAAAAATTCATATGAATATTTAAATTACAATTTTCATAGCATTTTGTAATATTTTAGGCCCTATTTACATGGAATTGAGCAATTTTCGTGCATTTCCACCATGTTGTATCGGTCATCCCACCTGCGCATGTGCAGATTGTTGTTTCATTTGCACCAGTTATCATCGCACTGAGTACCAGCTCTCACACGTTTCATTTTGGAGATAATTAATGTCATTTGTAATAACTGCTTTTTCATTTATGCCATTTTTGCAGAATAATTTTGCTTCCATTCAAGCCCTAAAGTTGTTGAAGTTTCCAGACGTCCCATTTCCACCAAAGTTTAATGGCAAGTCTCATATTTTACCAAATGCAAACGGAGGATCTAGTGTTTATTCCTGCCCAAAACTAGCCATATGCACCTTGTACTTTTGCTGTTTTCGGACATTGTAAACATGTGTTTTTTCTGTAATTTAAAAGGCCCGCCTTTTTGCGTGATTTGGCAGTGTCCCTAGTATATTGATTTTATGCTAATGCTGTTACGTAATCATGTGTATGATATAATTTTTACATGTGTTGTTTGAAAGACAAAGGTACAGTGTTATATGTAATTATTGAGAAATGCCATGAAAACAATCCACATATGACGTCACGAGTCAACTCTTAAAACATACTGACTGCCCCTCGTACACGTATAGGAAATTGTCAGAGAATTTAAAAAATGACGGTCAAATTTGTATAGTTCTTGAGTTACCGTATTGGTCAAAATATAGAGAATTTGCTTTTTTAAAAATATTTTTCCTACTACTCAGGTACCGAAAAACCTACCAAATTCTATCATTCTTAAAATTCCCAGGAAATATCCTTTAAGATCATGTATCTTGGAAAATTATATACTGATGTCCCTATCTCTACTTGATGTTTACAATTTGTAGGCTTATACTGGTTTTTTTTTATATAAAATATTTTTATTGATAAATATATCCATTTTTTATTCAATTGATTCAGCTCATCACTGTATAGTGGCTCGGAGATTTGCAGACTCAAACAAATCATTAGATATTCATACCTATTTGGTATCCATTTATAGAGCATGCTTTCATGCACCAATATTTGAATCAAAAACAGAAAGCAATCAATTTTTGGCTGGTGGGTTCTGTGGGTTATGTATTGAAGTTGACTGTTCTGTTGGTATCAGTGGCGTAGCCAGGTCTTCGGAACCGAGTGGGCACAAACTTGTTAATGTACCGGCGGAAATATTTTTTGCCGACGGAAGTTGCGAGTTGTTGACCCCAATTTTTTTCCCAGTGTGCTGAATAATCCAATGCACATTAATATACTTATTTATTTATACTTCTACATAACAACTAAATGTTACAATGTCAACAGGCAGATTTTCTTCAAAATGCACAACCGTGCACACAAACTGTCTATTGTTACTTGACCCCAATATTTTTCCTGTCAAGGCCCGTGCTGTACAAGGTCTAAGAGGTACCGACGGTCATGATGAGCGGCGGGGCACTGCCCCCTGGCTACACAACTGGTTGGTATAATGGTATTTTAGCTGTATACTTTACGATTGTTTGTGGTCAGATTTTCACAACTCGATTCAAATTTTAGTGAAATTGTTATACAAATATTGACAATTGAACTCCCGAGGGTGCGCAAGTCTTTGTGCAGGTGATGCTTAAAATAGCCAAAATAATCCGTAGTAATGGGCCAATCAAATGTTCAAAATCTTTGTATGAGTTATATAAACAAATATGAATTATGTCTTATGTAATTTCTATAGATGGGGTGACATTTGTTTATATTTGGTGCGCCCTCTGTTGGTCTGAGGTAGACAAATGCCAGGCAAAGGACTGTATAGTTATAAACAGAAATTTTATATAATTTTACTTTTGGTTTCAAAGCAAATAATACCAAACTTGATTACAGTTGCCACAGCTACATAATATCACAAAACTAAAGCAAAGGTTTTGCAAGTTGGGTTTTGAAAAGATATTATATGTTCTGCCATAGATACTGGATGTGTATTATTTTGCTGTTGGAATCAAGAGGGCGTTCTGGATGTAAACATAAGACGTCACCTCATCTATACAGTGGTCAAATAGTGTGTCAATTATATTGTATGATAGCTTGAAAAATATTTTGCCAATTATTCTGTATCATAAAAATATTG
The DNA here is from genome assembly GCF_039555335.1 of Amphiura filiformis. Lineage (NCBI taxonomy): Eukaryota > Metazoa > Echinodermata > Ophiuroidea > Amphilepidida > Amphiuridae > Amphiura > Amphiura filiformis. The sequence continues at coordinate 37,521,767 of NC_092628.1, forward strand.
AATTAATTTTTAAGAAGTAGAAGTATCACACACAGTGCTCGATACCAATAAATGGTAGAGTATTTTAAAATATAACACAGATTTTATAACATTTCACTGCACAGTGTTTCACCTGAAGATCGCTTTGTGAAACACCGTGTAGTGAAATGTTATAAAATCTGTGTTTATATTTTGGAATTAATTTTTACATATTTTTATCGTCAACTACTCAGTGATTTTGTAAATGACAGTAATATTATATTTTATTATCAATATTGTAAATAACTAGAATTTTTACAAATTATTCTTTATATTTTTACCATTTTACATCTAAATTGTCTTGTTTGTGGAGAAAGATGTTTTCTTCCAAATGATAGATTATATGAGAATCTAAGCTTAGAGTAGACCAAAAAATATTGTGTCGCCTTTTCACACAAAATATTTGGATAGAATCAAATGCTGACCCAAATTTAAAAAACCAATTTGGGTCCATTGGGTAAGGGCAACACAACATTTTTTTTTTGGGGGGTTAGATTGCTGTAATGCCCGTATCACGTTAACAGTCACTACCAAATCATGGTGTTAAGTAGCTATTATGTAACTGATCAAGGGGTTGCAAGTGTGTGCGATTTGTGTAGCTCCCATGTTGACTTGATGAGTTCAACTAGTAGCAATTTGATATAAAATTGGACTGATTGAGCCCATATATATTGGTAGAGCTATGAGTTTTAAAAATATTGAGCGAGATAAAGTCAAGCCTATGCAATATTTTAAACTCATAGCTCTACCAATATATATCATCCAATTTTATCATTATTATGTTTTGAGTCCAGTATTTTCATATACTCATAACTAGCATCTTGTTGGTCGATATATAGGCTAGTCACTTTTCCAGTAGATGCAGATGCCAAATACATCACCAAAAACACGACCCTAGTAGCAGTGAAAATTGCTAGGTAGAAGACCATATGTGACCTATTACAGCAAATGCTATTAGGGGTAATATTTTGGAAGCGGAGATTTAATTTTGTTAACATTAAAATGTGTTAATGTTTGTAAAATAAGCTTTAAAATGATACCATTGTGGTTCCATTGTGAAGATATGAAGGAAAAAACAAGTGAATTATATTTTAGTCACCAGTATCTTGGAACTAGTCTGGTCGACTTAGATATCTTTTGCTGTAATAGGACACATGTGTAAGAGCAAAATACCAAAGACACATAACATTGCTGCATTCTATGGGTCATATTGGCCAATAATGTAATTATTAAAAAGTAAATATCCTTCATTGTTTGGATATTCAAAAATGATTTCATCCTGGTATAGTTGGTAGGAAGGGAATATTTTGTACTGTATAGAATATTATAGTACTGTAGGTTGGTTTAGTTTGTAAGATGTAGATTGTACATGTTCTCACAAAACCTGGCACATACCAAAATGTTGTGATTTTGACTAAAACTGTAATAAGCAACACATTTTTCACCAAATATATATGACCATCCATGACAAACTAGTGTAAAGCCGCAAAAGTATTCTGGGAACAAGGGTGCCGTCAGGTATATGCCCAGTACTTAATTTTGGCCAAGTTCTTAAATCAAATCAATGCTTTGCTCTCATATTTAAGAACTAATATAAAAAATATCAGTTGATAATTAACATTCCACACTTAAAATTTTAAGAAATTGACATAGAAGATAGAAATTACTGGTACATTGGGCATATACAAATGGGGGTGATTGTTCTTATTTTTAAATTCAAGCCAGCCTTTCCCCGGTTATAAGCCCACCCCATTTTTGAAGTGAAATCTGCTTATACCCGAGTGGTTACGGTAATTGTCCAAATTTAGGTTACCCGCTGATAAAAACCAAGGGAACTGTGTCATGTACAAAGCTCATACTAGTGTTAGCTAGACCCCTTCAAATGGGGGTGGGGGACTACCAGAGAGAGTTGACATGGGATACATAAAGATGCATGATAGCAATTGAACTTTACACAGGTCAAATTTCAAAGTTGCTCAGATTGTTTTATAAACCATATCAATGTAGTCACAAGGAGTCAGAAAAGGTATAGTTATTTCAAAAAGGTCAAATTTTTGGCTCTGGTTCTAGGTAGGTCAAAGTATACATTTTCTGACCAGAGGAATGGTCCTAGGTAGGTCAAGGTATACATTTTCTGACCAGAGGAATGGTCCTAGGTAGGTCAACGTATACATTTTCTGACCAGAGGAATGGTCCTAGGTAGGTCAGCGTATACATTTTCTGACCAGAGGAATGGTCCTAGGTAGGTCAATGTATACATTTTCTGACCAGAGGAATGGTCCTAGGTAGGTCAGCGTATACATTTTCTGACCAGAGGAATGGTCCTAGGTAGATCAACGTATACATTTTCTGACCAGAGGAATGGTCCTAGGTAGGTCAATGTATACATTTTCTGACCAGAGGAACTCATTGATATGGTTTTTAACACAATTTGAGCAACTTTGAAATTGGAACCTGTACAAAGTTCAGTGACCTTTATCAGGAAAAGCTACTTCAAACTTGATTCAATTGCTATTACACATTTTTGTCAACAGAGCAGCTTTGCCAATGTGGTACCTCCAATCTAAATCACCCCCTATATGTGACCAGATCTGATCTTAAGTTTGCAATATTGAAACTGAGATATAGGCAAAAAGTGAGGAAGAAAATGGATATATTAAAGGTCCATAACTTTGCAACAAGTATTCAACAGACAGGGATTCAACATCAGTAATTGTAGGTACTGAGCAAGTTAGTAATAGTAGCAACTCAATTTTCGACATTTCCTGGAGGATCAGATCGGGTCACATATAATATGTCATTGAATCACATCATATACACCAATATGTATGTATATTAGTTAATTGTAAAATGTAATGAAATATAATGTATTCAATTTAGCAGACATTTCCTATCATGTTAAAACCATTATAAGTAGTTTGAAATTACGCTTAAAATTGCAACAAAATTTATATGCCATCCATGAAATAATAAGTGCCTTAGAGCGAGAAATAAAGTTCCAAGTTAATCCATCTTATTGTTGCTGTTCTTGTTTTGATAATTTATCAGATGTTTTATCTTGATCAGCTGCAAATATGCACAAACTGATCATTCTTTTAAACTATGCCTGCTTTTCAAGCATTTATACAGTATATTTTTGCCTGAATTTTGGACATACAGCCACTTTCAGACCTACTTTCATACCTGAAACTGACCATTGGAAAATGCTTTAAAAAAAGAGGGAAATAGCACAAAATCAAGCTAAAAAAACTCACACATTGGGCTGAAAATAACAAATAATGCATAAATGTCAGGAATAAAGAGGAAATGAGCTAGAGGAAAAGTTTTGGGTCTGCACTTTATGACCCAGAATGTCACACAAATGGGCCTGTCCCCATTTTCTTAAATCAACCCTACCCCCAGTTCTGGCCATGCCCCTGGGTGGGTAACTTTATATTCAGTAAGTGTTAGGAGGCATGCCGACTGATTGGTGTAAACCGAGTTGTTCACTTCAAAGAGTGAAATGCACTTGCTACAAACTCAACACTACTACGTTGTAGGATATATGGATTGGCATGTCTAAAGGAAGCTCAAACCCGATTGACAAGGTCCAATTAACCCCATCCTGCTAGGGCACACCACACTTTACCCTTACAAGCACAAACACACTAACAAGTCATTTCACAGTATATTTGAGTGTATTTTATTCTCTTTCTTCGATTCGAGTTGCAGAGCAAAATTAATCCAGAAGCATGCTGTGATTTTAAAATATTGTTAACATAAATTTATTGAGTATGTGACATACTATTACATGTTTGTACAACTTATGCTACAGGAAATTCAGTAGTGATCATTGAGTGAACACAATTGACCGAGCCAATCTTTACAAGTGTGAATATTATTCATACATTATATTCGTACAGTATTCTCATAAAGAAAGTCAGACCTGGGGTTCCTTGTACCATTTTCCTGACCTTGTAATGTTTCAACCAATAATCTTAATAAAAAGGGACTTTCGAGTTCTGTCAGAGACAAAAAAATATCTGTAAAATTTTCTGAAGTTGGTTGATAAATTTGGAAAATAATCCAACCATTTTGTTTTTCAAATTATCAACAAAATATAAATATCCAAATGTGAGATTGCATGTTTTTCATGTTTGTTGCTTTTAAAAATCCATTTATAACCTATTTCTAACACACAAATGTTGCTCAAACATGTACAAAAATAGCTACATCCTGTTTCTGCAATTGTATGTAAATTACGAGATAGCTGCTTCTTACAAAATGCCTACTTGGACACAATTTGTGAGATGTTCATTCCTTTATTGTGCTCAAGGACTAAGAACTAACAATTCAACCTTAAGTTGACAAAAAAAAAAAAGAAAAAAAAAAAAAAGAAAAACCTGAACTACTGGCCCCAAGTGACCCAGATTTGGGAATAGCTTGTTTGAGCTGTATGAAATTAATAATAATAGCCCTCTTTTGGCCAAGTGGAATTAATTTTGACAAAAAATTCAGTAAATTTTCAAATATATGTTTGCAAGACAATGTCAAATCTTTCAAAGTTTCTGTGATTTTTAGGGTCATTTCTTTAGCCTTGTCCTGAAACAAACTGACCCTACGTGACAAGTCTCCTCCCATAGGACAGGGTTGTTTCTTCATTACCCAAATGTATGTACTTGCAAATACTTGTATGGTACTTACAAAAAGGAAGTAGGTTCATTAAAAATACTGCACATGGCAGCGTTTGCATGCCATTCAAGGAAACCAGTAGTACAGAAAGGGAGAAAGGTGGGAAAATAACGTTATCTTATTAGCCTGAATCCTTTAGTCCAAATCAACACACACATAAAAACACACTTTTTGCTGTCCTCTCGAATACATATATAATAAAATAATTTTAAAAGTTCTTATGCCGGCCCTTTGAGAACTTGTATCTTAAAAAATTAGGCAGGCTACAAGAGGAGACTATAATATAAACAAATATATTTCCACTTTCCTGAGCAGTATCTGAACATACCATTAACACAATCTGCAAATTCAAATTGATTGAAAAACTAAGTCTTTCCTGTTGAATTTGTGGAAACAACTTCGAATATAAGCTGAAGGATTTGAGCAGCAACATTTTCAACCAAGTACAGATACGCCAATTTTCAGAAAATAACAAAGGTTTTGAACACTTCCTTTGGATTTTGAAAATATTTTAAAAATTGGTGAAGATTTTCTCCCCAAACCTAACTGGCATCTCTGCAAGAAACTAGCTTTGATACTCCCCTTTTCTCCCCAAACCTAACTGGCATCTCTGCAAGAAACTAGCTTTGATACTCCCCTTTTCTCCCCAAACCTAACTGGCATCTCTGCAAGAAACTAGCTTTGATACTCCCCTTTTCTCCCCAAACCTAACTGGCATCTCTGCAAGAGACTAGCTTTAATACTCCTTTAGGCTGGACAAAAATATTGATGTGTTTCCAGCTCTAAAATTGTCACATTATTTTCAAGCAAGCCTTATGTAAGTCAAAATATTTATGTAAAATAAACAATCGGCAACCCTTCCTGACTATGAGTCATGTTACCAGAAACAGGTCAACATTTTTGTCGAGCTTTATTCACTCATTCAGAAGATTCATGCATACAAAGTACATGTACAAAATATAAAAAAGTGCCCTGTCCATTATTTACTACACAATTAAAACAATAATTGCAATTGACTCTAAAAATTCACTTAAATATTTTCAAGAAAGTACAAAAATCTGCAATTTTTTCATAATTAAAATCTCACAAGTACATGGTAATTACATTTGGTCAAATTTTGATCGAAAATTGTTATCAGGTATAAAATTTTGCATCACTTGGCCTGACTTAATAATCTAGGCACTTTCTGACCCAACCCTGGCAGATGATGTATTCATTATATATGTATGTATCGTGAGAAAACTCCTCCTTTCCAAAGTCCTGACAATAGGTGCATATGGCGGTCTTTTCAAAGCAGTGGTGTAGCCAGTGGGACCAGGGTCTGTAAGCACTCCCCCAGTTATAATGGTCCGCCGGTACACACAGGTCATCGGTATATGACTGTCCTGAGGCTATCCTCATTTATTTCAAATTTTTCGCACACATTTCCCCAGTATTGCCAATCAGAAATTCTGGCTGGTACACTACCGAATGGGGGCTGTAAGAATCATCCTTTTTTGTTGGTCTATTTGAGTCTCCATGTTCCATAAAACCTGGCTACACCACCGTTGCAAAGCGCACACACACTCACCAATTACAAGTCAACAGGTGTATGCAGCTGGCTCAATATATCAGGCATTCAATTTTATAGATAGTTTTATTTAAAATTACATTAATTTTTGCTAATAAATGTGGTACATGAATCACATGGGATATGTGGATCCTGGGTTGTCCACAATAAAACATGCATATTGCAATAACCGATATGGATCAACCAGCGAGCTGTTACTCAGGATACACATATTGCACACCCCGGGTTGCACACCCAAAGATCACCAATTCTTGGACACATTTGTTACATCAATACACCCAATGTACCATCATTACTTGGTCCTTATAAGGCTATCAAAACAAAGTGCTTGTTTCCTGTAGGTGTGACAAAAACAAAAATACATTCATGTTTCCTTGACATTTTTGACAAGATTTCTGGTCATTTACAAAATGTACACCTAAGAATAATGTGCTACACTTTATCTCAAAAGAAAGGATGTGCAACCTACAGGGAACACATGATTTTTATTGACATACCTATTAAATAAAGCTTAATATGAAATTGATTTTATGGGACGTTGAGTATATATACTCTTCAGTCATCAATTACCAATCAAATTATGTGCAATACATGTCATTAACTTTGTTAACATAACCAATGAAAAGATTATCACTTGGATCAAGTAATGTGAAGTTTCTAACTTTCTACATAAATGAAATTATTTTTTTTAAATACATGCATTCTCCATATAAAACAATGACATAATGTAATATTAAATGATTATAGTCATAATTCACAGGCTAACACAACACATCGAAATGCAACAAAGTTGTAAGTGATTTTTTCATTAACGCCCACTTTCAGAGTTCTTGCACATACTGCATAAATATGAGAGTGGTGGTCCTGATTGGCTATGGTATGAGTGTTTCAACCATGGATTAAAGAGATACAGACTAACCACAAACAGCCAAGTCCCAGCATCACCCAATAATGAAAGCCCATTGTTCCAGAAGTTCAACAGATGTAACTGCTACTCAAATGTATACCATGTATTTTACTTTCTTTCGCAAAGACACAACACTATCATGTATACACAAAGGCACGCACTGCTTGTGTGATTTTTAGACATGAAAGATCAGCCCTCATAAATATGCTTTTGAAAATATACAGCATACAAAGCACAGGGACTTTGACTGTTGGTGATAGTCTGTAAATTAGTGTATGGTTTCAACAATTCATTTTACTCTTTTATTACTGTGCATTAGGATTGGTTCTGCTTCAAGATACATGTAGATCTCTAGTACATCTCCACACAGCTCTTTATATGGGCCTAAAATACAACCCAAGTGGGACAAGGTTTCACCTATTAAAAGCAATATCCCCCTGCTTCACATACCACACCAACCATTCTCTCAATACTACATGCATGTATCTGACAGGATAAGGTGAGTGGTCCATGGACCTAATAATTAAGAGCTATCACCAAAATAGTCTTGTACACAACTCCCAGAGTGGGGACTATACCATTTGCCATCCTGATGTAGCAGTGACATCAACGCGTTGTTGTCTGAGGTAGCTGTTTCGCTCGCGCATCTATACGGTGTCTTTAAGCATGTGTGTGTGTACACTGGCACTTTAAACGAATGCTTGTGATTTCAGGATGCGCAATGAAATGCGCACTGACGTCACTACCACATCAGGGTGAAAAAAAAACATGTTTTTTTCATACTGCAAAATCGAAACTTATTTTGAGCCTCAATTTTCACTGGGGTTATGTTAAAAATAGGAGCTTTCACCCAATACCAAAATTTGCACATTGATGGGTAAAAACTGGATAGGGGTGAGGGGCCGCCAGTCAGATCATGCACCTATAATTTGTGTGACCTAGCACTTCTATGCATGTGCAATGTATAGGAGTGAGTAATTCATCTGCATGAATGGTATGGTTTTGCTGGTAACATAAGGCGCTTTACAATTGATTCATAGTTTCCTGTTTCCCGCCCGCGTCCAAAGTAGAGAATTGCAAAATATTTAATTATTTTATTAATATTTTGGATTTTCTCTTTTAAAGTAACTTTTAATGACATCCATTTGCTACTTTCTGACTTTGCTTATATCAACTATAATAATGAATAAACAAAGAACATAACTGTACCATTACTTATGTATAAAATCAAACAAAGTTGTAAAATAATTAAATGCATGTTCCTTGTCAAAACAGGTTGATGTAGGTTGCGACCACTTGTTTTAAAATAAAGAAAATATTAGATAATTAATAATTAAAAGTCACCTCATCCCTTGTTTTCAACCATGAAACAGGAAACTAAGAATCAATTGTGAAGGGCCTAAGGTAGCTACAAAAGTTTGTTCGGCTTAATAATAGATGAAAAAAAATTAGACTTAACGTTGAGTATTTATATAGAATGGCGTCCACACAGTTGGGGCAGCACTTACGCTAGTTGTGCTTTGCGTAATGCGTTACTAGCGCGAGCGTGAGTTGGGACTTTATTGACGCACGCAGTAAAAAAACTGAATAAGCTTCACCTACTATAAGCCGAACAAATTTGAATCAAATCTCAAATTCTAGCTAGTACAAATGAAACAACCATATATATAAATACTATACTAAATGAAATGCCCAAAGATGACCCAACATGATGAGTGAAAATGGTTTAACTGCAAAAGACATGTTAAGAAAGATCACTGACCATAATATCAAAATTATATAGCACTGCCTTTTTGTGACATATGCATTTTTAAAACTTTTTTTTGTTCCAAGAGAAAAATATGAAATGGAAGAGTACAACACACACATCTCAGACACACACCCTTTTGTCATTTTTTTCCTTCCTTTTTTCCATTTTATAAGAAAATAAATTTGGTCCTGATAGAAAAACTAGTATTATGTTGGTATTCAATCAAATGTGTATCATGCATCATCATTTATGTGCGATGACCTTGTTTCTTCATGTGGGGTCTTGTTATTCATTTGGTACATTTCTTTTTTTTAAGGAATGCAAAACTTATATAAATTTACAGTTTGGTGGTAGATTATCCAGTGTTCTCCTCAAGCGGTGGTGGAGAACAGGAAGAACAGGTAAGAATATCCTTAAACTACACATGGCATTGAAATCAACCAATCACATTTGAAAAGATTATGTTAATTCATGTTGGGCAAGTGCAAGATAGTCGCATGAGCCATTTTGCAGAAGCAGTTTTGTAGTTTACTCAAGCTTTGCCAACTTGATAAAAGTACGAAAGGTCAAAGTTCAATTTTCTTATGCATAAAATTACTTTTTTTTTTTTTTAAGTCAAGAAATAGAGATTCAAGTCCTAATAAATCTCAATTATTTCATTAAAAAATTGCTGCAATCTAGATCCGAGATATTATAAAATGTGTGCATTTACCTTTTCACCCGAGTATTTTCAACCAAAATCCTATTTCGCCACAAAGGTGCATACGACATTCCAGCACTCACCTGATGAATTACTTACATCAAAGTCATTCATCCACAATAAAATGGCAGAAACTTTTTTGGGTCAGAAAATGTGATCTGTAACACAGCAGACTAGACAATCACTAAATAATAATCTGGATGTGTGGCTTTAAACAAGCGGGCTCTCGGGACAAAAGCAAGACCTTCAAAATAACCGAGGGCCTACTTAATATAATGCCAGTGGGGCCAGAAGGCTTATGAAGGTTTGACACCCAAGTCAATTCAGACTGGTATCCTCTATATTGTACTTCTATCCCTTTTCTGCCATTTTCTGTTGATCTGAAGTCTTTAATCTCAACTTTGATCAATTCCATGGGCATGGCTCGATCATTTAAGTCATGCATGGATGAGTTTTGATATATTCCACATTTGGAGCTTTAGAAAAAATAAGATACATACAATTCTATTTATAACATTTTGTTCTGCTTGTAATAATGCTGTAATTAAAACCAAGTTATCACACATATAAACTGGTCTTCTGGCTGCTTTTCTCATATAATATGACAATAAAGTTTACTCTCCTGGTATCAAAGTTGTCAAAATTCAATATCAAAAATGATGGCAGTAAGATCAAATGTGAATGATGCAGATTAGTCAACACGTTAATGGCAATTGATGGCTATCAATATAAAAGTAAACTATACGCATGTTGGTTTGTTACAGCAAGCTCCCTGGGAGTGGCATAGCCAAAGGAGATAGGCTGCTTTTTTTTACACCCCTTGGTCCAATCATCCCTCTCCCCTGGTTCTGATGGTAAATTGTTACACTGTAACTCAAAAAGTACTCTAATGATGATATGAAATTTTAATAACTTGTGGAATGAAAGAAAGCAATTTAGACTCATGATGTATTATTGCCTCATATTATTTTAACATTTCAGAAAAGCATGCCAGACATAAAAAGCTGGAGCATGTCTTCAACTTAAAAAGCTGGAGCATGTCTTCAACTTTTAATTAGTATTGTAAGGTTTGTGTACCGTATAAATTAAGATACATTGCAGGCTACCATAAAACCAAATTATTAAGGCTGCAGTGGCATGTGCCCTGAAGGGGGCATGTGCCTTGGGTGCCACCTAAGGGGGTGCTGAATTGTCCAATTCAGCATGGATTCTGCACCCCCTCCAACCGAATGAAAGTCAAAATTGTCACGTGCATTTCAGCACAAATAGTCATTTAAAAGATCAATTTAAGACCAATATTAATTTCATTCTAACCAAAATTAATTAGTGGTTGCCTTATTTGTACACATTTTCGTGCCTCTGTGCACAATTGTTTCCCGAATTGGGGGGTGTATCCTTAGCCCTGGGCACCACAACCCCTAGCTACGCCACTGTAAGGCTGTTGGTACTTCGCAATTTGTCTTGAGAGCTGGCTATGCCACTGTCCCCTGGGATTGCCGATTCAGAATCCATGCACACTAGAATCAACTCAACATGAAGAACAATAGGAAACACATTATGTACACTACTGCCAATTCATTACAGCCTGTCATTGTCCATGTAGCAAGATTTTAAGAAAATGGTAATTATCCATGAACACTAATAATTGGTTTGATGTAAACCATACAATAATTATATTCATATTTCCATGATATGGATGTCATTATTGTTTCTATCCTTAGGATGTTGTTGAAAATTACATCTTTTTGTGTAATATCAAACACAGCATCAGTAGCTTGTGTGCAGTGCTACTGAGTGACTAAATCAGCACTAATTTTGTATGTGAATGGACCAGGGTAACACTGGTATATCCTGGGCAAGCATTTGGACAAATAAATTTAGATTTTCCAACCACCCGACATATATGCAATTGCACACCTGCAACATAAAACTTTGACCAGATTTGTTGAGGCCATCATTTTAGAATTTCTATCTAAAATATCAAAACCATTTGCCCATACAAATTCTGTGGGCACTTGGTGCTAAAGCAATATATGTTTTTTTCCCACAAAATGCCAATTTCCCCTAACAACAAATCTGATAAATTTGCCGAACAAATAAGGTACATGTAAAGCAAAGAAAATTAGCATTTTGTCAATTACTGAGGTTGATGTTATGAACATTCTGTAGATTCAGGTCTGTAAAATTCCATAAAGAATGAACATCCATTTATACATCAATGATTAATTACAAAACAGTTCCCCAAATTGATTGTATGAATTATTCAGTCATTTATTCAGTCATTTTATCTCAGATAAGGCATTGATTTTTTGCGGAAAAAAATGAGGGCGCCCTCCTCAGAAAATGTCACAATATTGACTTGGGCAATTTTTGTCGTAGCGCGACTATAATGAGGGTTGAGAACAGAAAGCCTCAACTCACCAGAAAGCCAAACTCACAACAGAAACCCTCGATATATTTCATACAAAAGTATTTGCCTAAATGCTCCAATAATATATGAGCTAGAGATTGGACTCTCAAGATACAATGTTACAGCAATGTCAGATCTCTGTATGTCCTTGAGTGCAAGATTATGTTTGAGGTATACCAGTATTTACTGAAGGCATGAAGTGTTTGCGTGCACGAAAATTTCGGGAATTTCGCAAGAGCATTTAATTCATGCAATTTTCATGCACACAATATTTTTTCCTTCTACACCCTTTCTGGAAATGTACAAATGTCGCAGAAACATGGGTTCTCTCCAAAATGTGAAAATTTCAATGCCATGAATGTATCATGTTTTACAGCTAATTCTGTAGTTGCATTCTTCCCTAAAATTTTGCGGGGTAATTGAGCTTAGTAGTTGATCGCATCGCATACTGGTCCATATATACTGGCAACACCATCATTTCACATAAGTTTAATACCATGTTAAACAATGTTACTCAAAAGATTGCTCTATTAATTTTCCTTAAGAGGGTATTTTTATGAAGAATATACCATACTTGAAAGTTTATTTTTGGTGAAATTTGCATAATATTTCAAGTAACATTGTTTTACATTGTACATGCTATTAGCTCCACAAGTGAAAAAATTTTCTTTAAAATGGTATTTATAAATATATACTTATAGCTTTGTATGTGATGAGACCAACATAGTAAAATTTTAAAAGCATCATTATTGAGCACGTTCCCAGGGTGTTGAATTCACAGACAGTGGCGGCACCAGGAATTTGTTTCAGGGGGCATTATATAGGGACCAAATTCCTGAATTTCAGGAGCCAAAAATTACAACTCAAATCTTATATACATTACAACTTTTGCTGTACAACATTTCTTTTAAAAAAAATGAAAATCACTCATGAATATGTTGTATTGGATTGTAACTGTAAAACTATTTCTTATACATGATAGAAATATACAATAATTATCAACATTTTCTGTTCTACTTGTACAAGTTCTTTTCTTAATCTTAAGAGTCATATCAAAACGAGTTTTACAAAAATAGATGTTAAAAAATCATGTATACATTGAACAAACAATATATATCTTACATGTAACACCCACAAAATGTAGGCTGGCCAAAATAAAATAACAGGCAAAAAAATCAACTCAATCTTTGTTCTTGAGAATGTTCTCTAACAGATCCAAATCAAATACATCACTAGATCCAAGCTGGCTATTTGTTATATTATTGTCCAGCAAATTGTCTAAGGGTAAGGCATTGTTGGTATACTGCTGGGTAGCAGGACCAGTTGACCCTTGACCTTGCATGTTTGCTGCTGCCATGTTAGGCTGTGGTTGGTTAAGTTGTGTTGTATTACCTTGGGGTCGGAGCTGAGGACTGGGAATATATCCTTGCTGAGCCTGTTGCTGCTGCTGCTGCTGTTGCTGTTGCTGCTGCTGCTGTTGCTGCTGTTGGTGATTAAGCATAGCATGTGTGGAATGGAGATTTGCATGGGAAGTGATATTAGGGTAATTTTGCATGTTAGATGCTGTACTTGCTGTTTGCGTTGGAAAGCGCCCTCCTTGGTATCTAACCATGCTTGATAGCTGTTGGCGTATTGATTGTGACATATTTGATGCACCTGACGCATTTCTACTAACCATTCCACCACGAACCTGACCATGTATTTGATTAGGCCACATGTTGGCATGATTTTGACTACGAATTTGTTTCATAAAAGGTCCACCTGGTCCCATGGTGGCATTAGGTGGCTGTGGGCCTTTGTTCATAGGATTCATGGGATTCATAGTTTGTTGTTGCTGTGGGTTGGAAATTGTATTACGCATACTTTGCATCATTTGCTGTCTTTGCTGTTGCTGTAAAAATTGGACCTGAGTTTGAGTTTGATTTTGATACATAGGCAACTGAATTTGATTCTTGCCATTGGCCCGTTGTATTATATGGTTTGTCCTCATTGGTATCATATTAGCCTGCTGCATACCCTGGTTGTTTGGGTCTACCCCTTGCATGGTCTGACCCATTACACCACCCATGCTTCTATGCATGAGGTTACCAGCAGCCTGCTGCTGCTGCTGAGGTTGCTGACCCATCATACTTGGATTGGATGATACAAACGTTCTGTGCTGTTCACTGTAGTGAGGTGGCGGACCCGTTGCTGCATAAGTTGCCGTTTAACATGAGTTGTTTCATACGCTGTTGGTGAATCATTTTTGTCTGAGCTGTTCTTGAGTCATTTGAGTCTGCTGTTGTGGAGGATGCGAAAACTGCTGCATGGGCAATGTCATATTTTGTGGTTGTTGGTTAACAAGTGGACTGTCCTGAGAATACTGTTCACGTTTGAATTGCTGCTGCTGTTGCTGTTGTTGTTGTTGCTGCTGCATCGGATGGCTTCCACTGGCAGCAACTTGTGATTGAAAAGTGACAAAGCCTGGAAGTCTGCCAGTGGTTGGCTGCTGATTAGCAAATTGAGTCTGCATAGTGTTGTTGGTCCCACTGGCTGTTAAATTACGCTGTTGCTGTTGCTGATTACTAACATTATTCATGGGATAGTTCTGTCCTGACATACCTACTGGCGTTGGGTATGGCCTAGTCTGATTTTGTACCTTAACAGATATGGTATTGGTTCTCCCTAATGAAGTTTGCACATTACTTCCCATGGAAGCAAGCTGTGATATGGCTGGCATTGTCACTGACATAGACGATGGCACCGACTGGTTCAGTGGATAATTCTGTACACATGAGTTGGGGATTTGTGTATTATTATTGCTACCTACTGAGGATTCTTTTTCAAGTTTTATCCTACCCGGTGGCAAATTGTAACTGTCTCTACCCCCACCAATCAAATTCTTGATACCAGGAAGAGGTCCTGTTTTGTTGTCTGATGCTTCGGTGGCAACTGTGTTAGGGGGTGCTGTCATATTTGGATCATAGGGATTTTGGGAGGGTGGTTCAATCTTAGGTTTCACATCAATACTGTCGTTCTGAATTTCCTGGGTACCGGTACTAGAATACCCATCATTTCCAGCATTTGCGTCATGTTGCTGTGGTTGCTGCTGCTGAGCTCGTGACATATTCATTAAGCCTTCACCAAACTCTTCATTCAACATTTTTCTGGTTTCTTCCTCCACTCTGGCCAATTGAGCTTCAAAGGCAGCGACATCATTAGGATTTGTCACCACTGAAGCTAACAGATCATCTAATTCTGAACCATTATCCATTCCTTCCAGCAGCTTGCTGATATCATCAAAGTTGCCACCCCCAGGACTTCCGGTGGCAAACATATCATGTTCTGACAGAGGACTGTTTGAAGCCCCATTCTTTCCCATATCAACATTAGATTCAAATGTGGTCTGCACAACAACTTTGGTTTGGTGGTCAGTGTTGCCGGTACTTATTTGAACCTTGACCTCGGTGGATGTACAGGGACGTTTGGAAGGCGGTGGATCTCCATACCCATTCGCTTGTGAACCTTGACCTAGCAGCTGTTCAGATGGCGCTTTTGGTGATGAGTTGGCAAGAGAGCGTTTTCTGCTTTCCAGGAACTGCTGTAATAATAGAAAAATACAGAAATCAATAATCATGCATGATTAACTTTGGCAAAAACTGATGCTGTAAAACATCAAATTACCATATTCGTTCCAATAACCGCCCACCAAGTGACTTTACAACAAGCAAACTTGTGATATTAGTTTATTAACTGCCCATGCAAATCTTAATCATGGTCTGAAACATATGACACACTGATGATGATGGATGAATATTTTGTGTTTTTATGTATTGTCAGCTTAAGGGGGTACTACACCCCTGACCAATTTTGTGCCTATTTTTGCATTTTTCTCAAAAATTATAGCACATTGGTGACAAGTAAGATATATTATAGGGGCAAGGACTACAACTACTGTACTGAAAATTCAGCAACTCAAAGCAATAAGTTATTGATTTATTGATCAAATATTGGTTTTCCCTCATTTTTGACTGTAACTCCACAACTGTTGTCTGTACTGAAATAAAATTTCCAGTGCAGTAGTTGCAGTCCTTGCCCCTATAATATACATATCTTCCTTGTCCCCAATGCGCTATAATTTGTCAGAAAAATGCAAAAATAGGCACAAAATTGGGCAGGGGTGTAGTACCCCCTTAATACAATGTAAAAAATAAGCGTCCACTCAAAATGACTTTGTTAAGCGCCCTGGGCGGTTAATGGAACTAATACGGTACATGACATTGTACTTCTTTTTGGTTTTCAAAGCTTTAGCATGCTTTCTTAAAGGGGGTAACCCTATTGGTTTTGGATATGGATTGTCTTTAAAATTACATAATAATATCAAATATCTCCCCTTTATGCTGCTTTGTGAAAAAACGAGAGCATTTTCAGCGTAAATGTGAATAAATAGCCAAATTTGCAATCCAATACCTTGTATACGTGAATTGCATTCTGGGTAGGCATGCAACAACAACAATTCCCGCTCAGATGACTTAATACTGACATGCTGCAATGCCGCCCGTATTGAACGGAAAATATTTGTTGTTTTTTGTTTTTTCGCACTGCTTTCAGAAAAAAGGAAACAAAATATATTTCCCTTGCAATATGTACATTTCAAATTAATATAAAAAGTTTGGGTTAAAATGGAGAGGAAAAAAAAACCTTCCGATACCGGTTTTGAACCGGTACCTCTTGGGTAAAAGAACGGTAGCGCTAGCCAATTGAGCTATTTCACCAACTGAAATAATCAAGGAATTGTTTTAATTATATACGGCGGACCGCTCCTCAGCACTTAGCGTGTTCGCTTTTTTCTCTTCCCATGACCAAGTAATTTTTATTGTTTACAAACTGGTATACCTGTAAAACCGCTGTGATTCATGATTTCTCCGAAATACATCGACTTGGAGCGCCAAATTTCAGGATAGTAATGAGAAAAATAGTATCTATTATGTGATACCAAAACCTCATCAACAATGAAAAAAATCGGGGATGATGCTGTCGATCGGGTCACGGACCTTTAAATATTTAGGGTATTGTGGAAATTTTAGACACTGTTTTGTATAGAAAAGTGGTGATGATAAGTAATTTACCGATACACAAAAGTATACATTTTCAGAAAGGAAATGATGCAAGGAATCAAGCACATAGATTATGACAAAAAGAGCATCTTTTTTAGAAATGTAATTTTTTTTTTTCACTATAGTAACCTGCCTTAAATTTCAAAATCATTAAAAATTGCATCTACGTTGTACAGACACAAAACTAGAAAAAGTGTTCTAAAATTTTTGAATTAGGACCATATACTATTTTTACTCTGTGAAATATCCCACATTTTGGACAAAATTAAAAAAAATATAAGCTAAAAATAGTATGAGTGGTAAACACACAGAGGAGAAAGAAAACAGAGAGCGTACCACCAGTCAAAGTCTCCGCATCACCCGATAATGAGGGCCGATTGTTCCATGAAATGCGACAGGCGAGACTGCTACGCATTTACAGCATATTTTCATTTTCTATCACGTAATCAGGAAAGCATGCAACGCTCTAAAGGCAGTGCACGCAGCGCTGGCGTGATTGTTAGACACGACATGATCGAACAATCAGCCCTCATGAATATGCGAGAACTCACCGCATACAATACACAGGGACTTTGACTGGTGGTACGCGCTCTGTTTTCTTCCTCCTCTGTGGGTAAACAATCAAACATAACCTCAAATGACCTTTGACCTCCATATGGGACCCTGGATACCACCAAAACATGAAGGAACCCATAATGCAGCTACGACCCATGTTTGATATAAAATTGGATCGATTGAGCCCATATTTATTGGTCGAGCTATGAGTTTTAATGTTGGACAAGACGTAGTTGAGTCCAATATTTTAAAACTCATAGTGATACCAATAAATATTGGGCATAAAGCATCCAATTTTATCATTAATGTTTTGGATCCAATATTTTCACACACTTGGATTCATCAAAACATAATAATGGTTGCATTAGGTTATAAAATATACAACAACAAGATCAAATGTTATCCAAAAGTTGTATATAGTTTAGCTGCTAAGCTCCCAAAGTTGGTACAATTGTGCACTTTGTGATAAAGCATGAGAGTTTCCACACATGAAGTAGGCCTACATACAATGTAGTCCAAATTTTATTTTAAGATGTGGAGCCATTTCAGATTTGACCCTTAGTGACCTCTAGAGGTCACAAAAGGTTACACATGGGTAAAAATGTGAAAATGTTCAAATCTTGTCAACATACACCAAATTATTTGTTGTGTATGTGTTCACTATAAAATATTTTGTTTGTAATTTATAATTAAATGACGCATTCTGTTGTTTTATTCAAATTCTCAAATGTTAGTTTGCTACAAATGTAAATAACAAGATTCATGTAAAATTTAAACTTTTGAAAAACATTTTTGCCAATATTGCTAAAGATCAATGCATAAATGTTCAGGTTACTTTTATTTTGTTATTTTGCATACTTTTGCCTTGAAACTTGGTTTAAAGTGTTACTAATAGGCCTATGTTCTAAATGTTTATACCAAAAAGAAACCAATTTTAGTAATGCAAATTTTGATACCTCATTTGTCTGGATAACTCAAAATTTGTAGCTATGGTGAGAACTTGAATGAAAAAAGATGCAGACTCACAACTTGCACTAAAAAGATACTCAAGTCAGTGTACCATTACATTCTCTACATGACTGGTCAAGGATGACCCTTGGTGACCTATGACAAACAGGCATTCAAGCGACAAAAGCAACAATGGGATTTAATAGCCTAGGTATAACTTTTAAATCTGCTTCTCTTTCAATAAGGGTCACCATCAGGGTTCACAGTTTTTCATGTTTTGGTATCCAGACACTTTTTGTACTCACTGGACCCCGAAAAAGTAAGATTACATAACCTGAATGGGTCCAACAGGCTGCGGGAAAAATCCCATTCAAGAAATTGTAAATATCATTGTGCATTAAGTGTGTTAACCATCTTAAATTTCCCACGTCAACCTCTTCTACAGTTCCCCTTGTATCGTTGATCAAACATCTGCAGCGATGGGGTGAGGCGGTGTATTATGTAGCAGGGATTTTAGTAACTGTATACAATTTATTAATGAAAAGTTGTACAAAAATATGCTGTGAGCCGACTGAGCTGAGTAGGCATGCAAGTACATTTCCGAGTGACTTGTGAAAACGCGCTTTGGCGGTAGCTGTATTTTCAACCGAGCAAATAGAATAAAATAACCAAATAATTAGACGATTAAAGTAGTAATTGTAATTCTTTATGAAAGGCATTGCGATGTCGTCTTTTACCCAGTAATTCGATACAACTTGGGTAAGTTTTGGGTGCTGAATTCAGCATACTTCAATATTTATTGTGTGCGCCAGTATTGAAAATACATTTTTATGTTTCTGCCTTCTGTACATCGGATGCTAAGTGAAATTTGAACCAACATTAAATCTATTTGGGACCCACAAATTTCAACTAAACAGGCATGAGAATGAGCATCCGTCAAAAAACCTGAAAAGTTTGAAAAATCCGGAAAAAGCCCATGAAATTAGGCTAAAAAGACCAAAAATGGGCTGAAATTGAAAGGAAGTGCCGAAATTTGGACCCAAAAGAAGCCTGAATTCAGGCTTAAACCTGAAAATGCCTGACTAAATGGGATCTGAATGTTTAAAATGTTAATGGGTGATGGATCCAACTTATAAAAGTGGATCCGTTATTTGAAAGCAATCTGAACCCTGGTCACCATGGCAACATATTTTGGGCTAAGACAAATGAGGCACCAAAATTTGAAAAACAAATCTGGGCTTACTTTTGGTATTTCTGTTTTAATACATGTAGGATGAATAGATGTTGAGTTATTGCCTAAAAAAAAACTGACAGGGACAGGTTCTTGAGAGCCCCCCCCCATGGTCCCATCCTCTGAAGAACCCAGCCATAATTGATTGAAACCATGTCAATTTGACAATGGTTTGCTTGTAATCCAAGGGGGGGGGGGGCTCATGTAGTGTCGTACACACCAAATGCCAGCAAAAACACAGTTAGACCACCTGACATATTGAGTCGATTGCTGTCACCCAAAGACCCAACTGTATTACAATCTGTCACTAAAAGACCCCATGTTTTTATGGTTTGTTACCCAAGACCCTGCCCAATTATCCATTGTTTTGAAGAACAGGCCTTCATTATTTGCAATACGACATCTATAATATTGCAGGCTTTTCACATGTACACTTTCCTTGCCCCATCCTAGGGTATTATATTTTAAGACAGTGTGTGTACAAATCTCAAGGATCAGGAGGGGTTTGTACAGGATTTGTATTTTGTAAGTGTAAAAAAAAATGTCAAAATTGTTGAATGATCGCCGACCACCTACATAAAGCTAGTTATCATAACCTATATCAGCTTTGACCGATATTTTAACTAGATTTAAAAAAAAAAAAAAACCCATTTTTTTGTAGTTATAACATTTTTGACCCCTCCCTGGGACTTAAGTTTATAAAATGTCATCAAAAAATGTCTTTTTTTCCAATTCAACAATGGAAAGAAGGAAAGAAAAGGAATTAAAGAGATGAGAAAAGAAGCATGAAGATGACATATCAAGAAGATGAGAGACGAGAAGAGGAGAAAGACAGAGAGAGAAAAAAAAAATAAGTTCATGTGCCCCCCAGTCTTGCCCCCCCCCTCAGTTTTGTGCTTTTCCCTAGTTGCTTCTGTCAGGGGCAGCACAAATAATCATTCAGGCATTTGTCTCCTCTATCTTGGGATTGAATTGCCCATCTCCCTGTCATAAAGGAGCCCTCCTGTGAAAAAGGAGCAACCGGTGACCCCTCATTCTTGAGGTTTGTTGCCAGTTCCCCTCGTCACACAGGAGTGGCACAAAGCTTAGGGGGGCATCAGGGCATTTGCCCCTCAGTCCTGTACTTTCCCTAGTTGCCCCTCCCTGTCAAATTGGAGGCATCGCTTGCCACTCAATCTTGGGAATCCCCCCCCCCCAGTTGCCCCTCCCACTGTCAATTTGGGCTTGAGCAGCACCACATAGTAATATGGCTGAGGGCATAATTTTTGTCCCCCTCCAAATCTGGAATTTTTCCCACTTTCCTCCGGCCAAATAAGGAAGGTTTTCACTTTTGAGGCAAACATAGGCATTAAAAAGGTGGTTCTCGAACCACAAATCTCACCTGCTTTCGCATTTACTTTGGGTAACAGCTAGGTAAAACAAGATAGAGCTGTTCTCAAAACTGCAATGCTGGACCCTGGGGCTTGTGTGCTTTGTTAAGAAAAATCAAACAAAAGTTCTTTATTTTTTTGGACAGAAATAATACCCCACCCCTACACCACTTGACTCTCTCCGACACTTTGTGACCCATTCTGACAACCTATAACCATAGACCCTATACCCACCCTGACACCATTTGACCCACAGTGACACCATGACACACAGGCTGGGAAATAAGAAGCGCCGGACTAGGGGCTAGCCTACTACACTACAAAGTACAGCCAAGTTCGGAAACCAGTCGCTCGGAGCAGTTGTTGGGGTACATGCATATACACGTATACATGTACGTGTTTAGGGATTGACACAGTAAAAAAGGTCCTCTCTACTGGTAGAGCTAGGTTTCATCACCATATGCCTTACGGATCCTCAGATATCTAGTATGCATGTTCAGCGCTGCATATCTAAATGTAGATCTCTCCATAAGGTTCCTGGGGGGGGGATGCACTTGCATTACGTGTTGGAAACCATGCTCATGTATGGACTCTAGACTTCTCCGTAGTCGCCCAGATCTCGTTATTGTTTAAATTCTCCCGACACGTACCATTGCCATTAACTATACATGGTACACAACTATCTATGGAATGCGGAGCTTTTGTGCTGGCGCCGAAAGCTGGTGGATGAACGTACGCATCTAGCGCGTGATTGTACCACCATACTTAGTCTTGTGGTTAGATTTGATTGATAAACAAGTATGATTGACAGTGTGTTTTAGAGAACGAAGTCCCGGGGTAAAGTTCTGCTTAAAAGTGAAAGTCCATACTCCATAGTCGATTTTTAACTTGGATAATAAACTGGCAGATTCTAAAATTAGAATTGTTCAGTATTATAGTGCCATTATAGTTATGCCATTATGATATGTTGCATTCAATAATATAAGCCTACCTAGGGCCTATACTTTCCTTTTACTGTCACAAATAATTATAATTATATAAACTTTTTCATAACCATTTTATACTAGTATTTTGATGTAATAAATATCAGTATAATTTCGAGTTCAACTGAATGCGGTCATCATGATTTTAAAATAACATATTTTTATTTATCAGAAATCGACTATGACATAGTCTAGTATGGACTCTTGAAACACACCCTAAACAAGTATTACTCAGTGCGCACAAAACCAGGGGCGTAGTAAGAGCATCAGGGGCCCATGGACAAGGAGCAATACGGGCCCTTTTAACCAGGGTGCGATTTACCTTATGGGGGCGGGCCTGGGCCAGGCCAAATTTGGAGGCCCCGAACTCGCGTGCCGAGAAAGGTATGTGCACTCAAGTCAGTTTACGTATAATATAGAGGGGGACTAACATATTTTGATCCGATGTTACTAGGACATTTGCGCGTAGTAAAGCACACGCAAAAAAAAAAACAATTTCAGACTATTTTAACCCAGATCAACATGAATTGCTATTTGAATGCGCGCGAAGCGCAGAAAATTTTACAATTTTTACCCTATTTTGGTCAAAAAACATGCTGTTATTGTGGTTAAAAGAAAGATGCATATTTTGGGGACCCAATGGTAAATCCGGCCCTGCTCTCCATTATCAGCCCTTATTTAATTTTCGCTTTTGTGCTCGGGTCCCTGAACCCTCGGGCCCATGGACTTCGTCCACCTGTCCCCTGCTTACTACGCCCCTGTGCAAAACATACCCTAAACAAGTATTTTGCCATTTTTTAACAGAAAGAAAGTAAAAATTCATGTTCAGGTTCTTGTTAAAATATTAGTAGTTTGATGTTTCTTAATATTTTACCCTACGATGTGTTCTGATAGAAGCCAAACATAGCCCATTTCACCCCTTTTTATTTTGCCATTAAACTGTACCCTACGCAAGTACTTTGCTTGGAAAAGTACATGATGTATACCCTTTTTCCTGATTTTTGGCGTTTTTGACACCCTAAACAGGTACACCGCTGTACTTGCCCAATGCTGCAAAACAACCCTTTTTACTTGTTTTTGTACACGAGCATGGTGTCCACCTTGAAATACAAGTCCCCCGGATCAGGTTTTGTCACCATATATGCATTATGGATCATAAATTCATAAGATATCCACAATTTCTTGACTCCCATGGGAGATCCTCCCCTCAGGCACCCCTCGACGGGTAATACTGTATATGGCAAAACCTTGATCAGATACTGTTAGAATGAATTATTTTGACATACATACTTAAAGGGGGTAACCCTATCCGCTTAGGATATGGATTCTCTTCAAACTTACATTGTCCCTTTATCCATCTATGTGAGAAAACGGAACAATTTCAGCATAAATGTGAATAATTAGCATATTAGCAAGCCAATACACTAGTACGCGTGAATTGCATTCTGGTCAGGCATCCCGAAACAACGGCCGAGCATGTCCCGGTGGAAACAGGAAGTGTTTGCCTTGGCACTGAAAACCGGCTCGCCCCTGTACACTTTTATACCCTCTGATTAATCTTAAAAAACATTACATATCACTGCGCTCATTATCATTCTTGACAAGATAGCCCATGCTGTATTTACTTCGCTTAATTATTTCTTTATTTTTAGTTATCATGCACATTTTCACATATTTATGATTTTTCTTTGTTTTATTTTTTAACTAATTTTTAATGGGGGGGAGGTGCTCTCATAATTTTTTCATATTCCTCATATCATGCTTGACAATATAGGTCATGTTTCCTTATTTATTTCGCCTCTTATGTATTTCTTTATTTTTGTTTTTTTTTTATATCATTATAGCGCCATCTATAGTTTGACATTAGGGGGCCTATTTGATGTATTTTTGCGGCCGCATTGGTACTGGGGTGAAGTCTTCCGAATCTATTCCGATTTCATTCTATGACTACCCAAAACTCCCGTGTCGTGTAAAATGCGACCAACTGGTAGCCTGTAACAAGGTGGTTTTTTCAAGATTTCTTCGGAAATACATCGATTTGAAGTGTCAAATTGCAGGATAGTAATGAGAAAAATATGATTCATTTTATGATATCAAAAACTCATCAACAATGAGAAAAATCGGGGGGATTGATGCTGTTGATCGGGTTACAGACCTTTAAGTACCAGCAAATTTTTCTCAATTCCAAGGGGAAATCCTCCTTAGCCAAGAGAGGGGAAATCCTCCTTAGGAGGGCCGCAATGCAGCATTTTTATACAGAAAAACTTGATCCGATACTGCTATAATCATGGGCCACTGTGATGTAGACTTCGCCAAAATTTTCTCAAAATAGTAATTTTCACATTTTGCCACACACAGTGTCTTGGGCACAGAGCCGAGAGCCCCCTTGGGCACCCCCTCGATGGGTAATGCAGCATCACACAAAAATAAAAACTCCCCCCTCTGGCACCCGCCAGGAGCCCAGGACAGAGGCATACATCGCTACAGAAAAACTTAATTGTGATGAGATATAATTTTACTGTACTAGTATTTTAAAAGTGTTGTAATCGGGGAGGGGGGAAGGGCACCCTCACACAAAAGTGCTGTGCTACATATCCGTATCTTAAAACCTCTCAAATTAGTGGAATGGCGTATCGCACACAATCAATTTTATACCCCTTAGGCCGTATAAAATTAATGTTTTGGTTCTCGTCCAGAAGATTTTCATGAATTGATGAGGGAGGGAGGTGTTTTTTTTTTTTTTTTTTTTTTTTTTTTTTTTGTTTTTTTTTTTTTTTTTTTTTTGTTTTTTTTTCAATTTTTTTTTTTTTTTTTAGTTTTCGGTTTTTTTTTTTTTTGCTCGAGGAAACGATGAGGCCCTTTTTTTTTTTTTTTTTTTCAAATGTAAAATACTAAAAAATAAACCTCCCTAGAATACCACAAAAAGACTTGGAAGTGATGCTTGTTCTCTAATAAACTTATTTATATGTATGAAGATTTCATAAATCATTCCAAAGTCTAAAAAAATCTGACAAATCCCAGAAACTGAGGAGGGAGGGGACGAGAACCAAAATATTAATTTTACACGGCCTTATGGTATAATTTTTTATTCTAAATTTTGTCAATATTTCCTGGAGATGATATTACAAGAGTAAACTATAGGAAGACAAAACATTATTTCTTGTAAAACAAGACATACATTGGGTAGTAGTACGTAGTACGGTACCGGTACCGTATTTTTCCCCTAAGTCGACCAACAAAATATTAACAACCTATTTATTGTAAATGTCCAAGAATTGGCTAAAAAGACCCCTAACTGGCGCTATCTTCTGAAAAAGTACCACTTTTTTCAAAAAGACGTTGGTGGCACCATGTTGTGAAAATAAGACTCCTTTCCTGTGTTTTTCTTGGGTATGTGTACATATGTAGGATGTGGTGATCATGATCCCTGGGATATCATATCATGGGCATTTTTGACATACATGTACATTTGATTTCGTTTTTTTCCACCACATTTTCTCATTTGAAGGAAATCCCCTCGGACACTCCCAGGACGGAACATGCAGCCCTCCCTACAGAAAAGCTTTAATCAAGAATTGCCCCCCCCCCCCTCCCGCAGTAGGACTCTGAATCCGTGGTACTGGGCCCCCTGGGACTGGTATCAACTTGATTACATACATGCAATGCATCATCTTTTACTAATTGTTTTTCACTTCAGTCCAATTCATTTTAAATCGTGCACGTACAATAACATCAAAATCTCATACAAACTTCCTTGTAAATACAAATGCTGAGCTACAAACGTGAGTATATTCCAGACTTGTGTCACTCACGTACGCACTTTACATGGTAAGACATATGCGTAGGTTGTACTTCCTAAAAATCCTGTATACATGACACACAGCTCGGTCAGTCACAGCAGTACACAGACAGTGACAACAGTATCTCAAACATTTAGATCAATTCTAAGTAAATTACGGTTCCGGTTCATGTTTACTTGCAACAATTAATTGTCGAATTGTATACTCGGATAATGAATAACAATAATTATTCTGAATCGTGGGAAAGTGGTTCGATTGTATTATATTGTATTCCTGATGTCAGTGTGAAGTTCCGATTGTTGTTTTCGTTTTGACCCCGAACTACTGTATGTAAATCATACACGTACAAGGCCACAGCACGTCGCTTGCCTGCTCAGCTCGGTCCGCCTCCATGCGCCCTTTACATACAATAATATACTGGGTCTATATACCAACTTGCTATCATTAATTAGCGACCCATATAAACATAAATATTACAAAGTTCATTTTTCTCTTTTGTAATTGTTCCTCACCTTATTCTGTTTGTCCTCTTGTTTGACATTTTTGCCGGTCGTTTATTCTTGTTATCTTGAAATCGTTGAAATAATGCCCTGGTTTCCTGGTTTTCGGCTTGCCATCGAACCGGTAGAGCCGATTCGTATTTCTGGTAAGAGATGTTGTGTTGTTGTCGGCATTTTTCTAACCGTTCCCGGAGCCGATCTACAACCTCTTGCTTTCTAGGGGACACACAGTCCCCCATATTTGACGGATAAACCACAATGGTGACGGTTAGTACAAACCAAATGAACCCCGAAAAAAAATGAACTGGTGGAAGTCTTCCTTCACATTTCACAGTGTAGTCTATACACAACTACGTACAATCGCACATACACCGTGCATTGTGGTGAATAGAGTGGATGTTATGTGCTGTGCACTGTGCTCTGCGCACTGCTGAACGTTCATCTTCCGGCCAAAATGACTGGCTAACGATTGCAGCAACTGTCACCTAATAAGCACCCGAAATCGCCCAATTGACAAATTGGGTGCGTGACGAACGATTTGGGCAATACTTTATATTATGATCGCCGTATATGCACCAACGTAGGCACCCAAAGGGTAAAAAGGTGCAACATTTCATGTGAGAGAATAATGACCAAAGGTTGATTCACAATGAAACACGGAGGTGTCATGTCGGAGAGCAACTTATTAATATTAAATATCCTTTGACGTCAGTTGGGTGGAGAGGTTAAAGTAAGGTGAATAAACAGACTTGCACAGCACAACTTCTGCGAGTTCCCGGAGTGGCAATCGAGCAGCTTTGAGCAACTGAGTGAATATCGTTTAAAACCAGAACTTTTAGGCCGATTTTCATATTAACTAGGCCTAGCCTACATGTAGGCTAGCTATCAGTATCAGACCCGCACCTTCCAAATCGACCCCGGAAATCGGCAATTGCGGCCAAGTGGTGGCAGCGGTGGGATTTTCTGAGAAGTCCACTTTTCACGTCATTATAAAAGCTGAGCCGCATCTGTGTTTCTAGCCAATGAGGTAGCACCCTTTTCTACGTGTTGGGAAAAGCGCGCTACCTCAATAGTCAAATAAAGCGATTGTCGCTCAGCGACGGAGTATAAATTTAGCTTAGGGGCTGTGCAATAAGGGGTCGTGCAATAATTATGTATACCCCCGGGGTGGTGAATTATAGGGGGGAACAAAGATTTTGGGCAGGCCAAAGGGGGGGGAAGCTTTTTGGCAGGTCAAAAGGGGGGTCAAGGCAACTTTCAAGGGGGGCGGGCAAAATTCGACGAAACTTTTCAAAATTTGAATCTAAATATTGAGCCTCGAGCCAGCCACAAGAACTGAGCCACGGCATGCAAATCACATTACTTTGTGCAAAGACCACCTGCAAATACAGCTATAGCAAAATAATGATAGGACTACTATTAGGGCCTATATAAAATTATCAAAGGGCTTTCGCCATGGGGGTGAAGGGGATCTCTAAAAACAGGAAAAACTGGGAAGAGAGGGAGAGGGAAGGAAGAGAAGGGAGGTGAGAGAGAGGGGGAGAAGTGGAGGATATGAGATTGTCTTGTCTCTCACATCATGTGAGAGAAAGGGTGTGTACAAACTGCAATCAAATAAAATATTAGTGGCAAATGGTGGTCATAGACCACAAACCTAGCTGGGGCATGTTGGTGTAACTGTTTTGGAGGTATCTGACCCCTGCAAAATGTTCCAAAAATGTCACAAGTTCCCCTGGTCATGAGGTTTGTTGTCACCGAGTGTGAGCCCCATATAAGTTACAGATACAATTCTAAGATTTGACACCAGATGACCTTTGACCTGACCCATGCATGATGTTCCTCAATGTTTCCCTGGTCTTTACCCCCTTAAGGGCAGTGTAATGGGAGCGAACATGGACCTTTTCGAGCATCATTATTTCTGAATTGTATGTCCAAAGTATATAAAACTATACATTTTTGGAAAGGAAATGAGTCAAGGAATCCCATGGTGACGTCAGATTTTTTCAAAAATCTCGAGTTTTTGAAAAAATCACAAAAAATCACTTTTTTACCCCAATTTTTTGTGACAACTTAAAAAAAAATCCGTTCGGAATAAAAAAATTTCAGTTAGCTTTTTATGAAGAAGAGACATGAACTTAGGGAACGTTTTTTTATTTTTTTGAAATTCGTCTCTTTTTTCGAAATATTGAAAAAAACATGTGAAAAAGGCAATTTTGTCACTTTATTCAGCTAAAAATTGCACATAATGGTGTATATTTTTGTTTAAAACAAATATTTTGAAAAAATGAGAAAACCTTCCCTAGACTTTGATGTACTCTAAACGATAGTGCAAAAAGTTTACCTTTTGCTTGCATATTTTTCGAGTTATCTTGTCACAAAAATCGTGCAATATTGTCAAAAGTGAACTATGAGAAATCGACGTTTTAGTAAAAAATGTCAAAATTATGCACAAAATGTCCTTATATTTTAAAACGGCAAGACTTTCACGCTTGTAAAAGCTGTATATGGTGCATGGTCTAAATATGCATCTTTTTGCACCAATGAATTTATAATGTCTGCTTTTAGTGCGCCAAAATTCAAAATAATTAAAAAATCTAAGTGGCATTTTGACCGCATTTGCCGGCGTTAACAACATACCGAATGCGCCTTGACTGCGTTGGACATACGCGCAGAGTTGCGCCGCGTCACGCGACTCGAATCTCGCGCGTAATCACAATATTTCGCATTCGCGCATTTCTAACTCATTATTTCCCGCCAATTTAGGGTACATGCCACCAAATAGCTTTCCATAGACTTTACGTGCAAAACAGGGGTCACGTTTTAGGCTATAAGTCGAGTTACGTCTTACTTTGAAATATATATTTGATATCATTTTAATCAGAACAAAATTCTGCATAACATATCTGAAAATGACACCATATTTTAGGTCTACTTTTTGAGAAAAATAGCGCTATATAAAAAGACCCGATTTTCCCGTGTTTACGTCTGACTGCTAACCGCGTTTTGACCTCGTGTGTTCATCCGCTCATCATCGTAAACATCACTCAAATTTTCGCGTTTTCTGTTCAAATTAGTAGAGATCACATTCACAAGTTCTAGCAAAACACGATTTGCAACACTAAAATTGTTAATATTGTACTGATTTTGCACATTTTTTATGCAAAGTTGGGACTATAGTCGTGATAAACTTTTACCGGAAACCGCTTCACACGCGGATTTAGTGGTATGAACCCTTTACTAAGCTGTCTTGAGCCATGTGACTTTTTAGAGTTGAAAAGAGTGAAATAAATCAAGCAAAAATACGTGTAAATAATTAACCAGTTGTATTTAATCAGTTTCAAGTGAAAGAATACATCTTAGTGTTGATAAATATCAAGAAATCTCAAATTCGGGCGTGGACGAATGAGTGATTCCATTACTCTGGCCTTAATGACCTTTGACCCCAATTCTGTGTACAAGTTATAGGCATGTGGTATAGCCGATGCATATGTGCAAACGACATCATGCATTGTACTATATAATATGTGGCAGAAGAAGCATTTTGAAGGTATTTGGTTATATACCAGAAATGCTCCCTTATATATTGTAAACAGAATTTGGGTCAAAGGTCATTAACTTAATGACCTTTGACCCAAATTCTGTTTACACCCTATGAGTACTATGATATAGCCGATATACAGGGTGTATCAAAATGATTGGTACCGGGCTATGTGACATTTTAAAAAATATACCAAAAATATATAATTCCTAATTAATATAATTTTTGTACTATAAATAGAAAGGAGCATATGTTAACTCGTTGATCTAATAATCTGAAGATAATAAGTTGATGCATCTGGGAGCTATTGTCATTTAAACGAAGATCGGCGTAATCATGATTTTACTTAGGCCTACACAACACAAGATGAATAGGTCCACTACTCAAACTATTCGTTGCATACATGCTCTTCAATATCTTACCTCAGTCTACAAAACATAAAATTACTTTACACATGCTTTTAGAAAGATAGTTCCTGAATGAAGTCCCTGCCTTACGACTCTGGCGGTTTGAGGTGAAGCCCATCTTGAATGAACTTAACACATGTGATGGATCCATTCTATAATTGCCCACATCAAATTTTGAAACATTACAAGTTACAGCATGTTTGCATGGGATAGTCCTTGCTCTTCTTAGACTCCGTGGACTTCTAAAATCTTCTCTGCACTTCAAGTAGCTTCGTGTCAACCAGTAAATCTTTATGAATGCACGCTGAAGTGTGGAATACTGTGGAGCCATTCCAATAACTCATACTGGGTCTAACCAAACAGACACTCTCTGCAGTCTATAGCCATTCACTGTCACACCATCTACTTAGTAGGCCTAATCTCAAACATCTATTACTACAATTTAAATTACCGCTCATGATACACAAACTTCTTTCACCTCACCTAAATGATGTAAGTCAATAATATTACTCTCAACCAATAAATATTGATTAGAACATTTATATATATTATAAATGAAGAAAATAGGGAACGAAAAAATTAAACACTTCCATGATTTTCAACATATCATTCTCACAACGTATTTGTAGTAAAATAGAGCTTTGAAAATGGTGCGCTACTGATCCAGCGTTACGATGAAAGGTGTCAAAACACCTACTTTCCTTTAGAATCATGTAACTTCTGAACATAATGTGCTATCTTTATGATCTAAAATTCTTATAGAAGATAAAACTACTATACTTTCAAATATTTAAACAATTAACTCCAAACTGGTACAAAAAATGGTAAAACAATTCGGCAAAAATGAGAAGTCGTCGGTACCAATCATTTTGATACACCCTGTATGTGTGCAAATTGCGTAATTGTAATTGTAGGGTGTAACAGAAGAGTTTTGAAGTTTTGTTGCCAGAAAGAAAGAAAGAAGCAGAATCGGATAGCATTACAGTACCTAGGTGAATAGTTGGTCAGGGCCTACAATGATGTTGTTCAGGTGATTAGGTGATGTGGTCCATGATATCTGCATCCGTTGTACGAAATTTTACTACGTTGTACGAAAACTAATGATTTTGCAAGATTGACAAAATATGTGTGTGTCCCATCCGCACCGCTCCCTTCCTGTAGCACTAAATGAGTATCGCCCTGGGCACAGGGTGGCAAGTTCGAATCCACTCCCTGTCGCTAGAAATTTTGGGACTACATTTGCGATTTGCGTCTTCCTTATACTCTTATTTTAGACCCAAAATTAACACCCGCTTGGCCCATTTAAATGCCAAATTCCCGCGTGCTTCATCCCAGTAAGCCAATTCTGAGAGGAGATCGGTGAGACGGTCCTTAAGAAATTCGCTTTTCATCTCGAACTTGGTTAAAGTAATGTTATATGTAAATCATAAAATACGAGTGCTAGGCCCGGGTGCTAGGGCATCTCTCTTGATGCCTCAAAGCCTAAAATCATGAGCTTCCGGGGACTTTGGTTCCTGGGTGGTCTGGAGCTAACTCCTGGACACCCCGCCCGCCCCGAGCCGTACCGACCGGATACAGGAGGGAGGTAGGGGGAGACAAGTTTGCTCCAAGGCTCGAAATACCGGGACAAATTGATCAAAAGTTGAAAATATGCATCTTTCTTTGGCCCGATTTTAGTAGCAGAGGAGTGTGACGATTTGGAAACGTTAAGCGACGTTAATAGCGGCGCCCTGATTTCTATTATCCATGGGCGTCAATCCGAGGGGGACAGGGGCGTGTCTTGGGTAAAATGACCCGTTTTTTGTTCTTTTCAACCACTTTTGAACAATTTTGGTTGGTTGTCCCCCCTTTTTACTTTCATTTGGCAAATGATTTGTCATCAAGACTCTCTCCGAGTGATGATCTTCTTAGGAGTCAGAGATGTAGGTGCTTCCACTGAATGGACTTATAATTCCAGTGATTAATGTCTTATCATCTTTAGCCAAATATAGATGAAACTTGTCTCGGTCCTCATTTTAAATGTATAGGAGGTATGGATCTGATTCTGTCAACTGGTATCAATTTTGTGCATGGAGATTCTAGGACCCCCATCTAGAAGACACCCTGGAATACAAAATGGAAATGGATTTATGTTGAAAACATTTACATCAGAGTCCCAGCAAACACAAAAATGTTTTAAATAAGTTATATTTTGGGTTTTGGTGTAGGTAAAAACGTTTTAATAACATTAAAATGTCGGTTAAAGGTCATGAAATCGTTTTAAAACGTTTTGTATGAAAACACACTACAATAATATTTTTTAAATGTTTTTGAAATGTCATTTCAAACTTGCAAACTTTTTTGGCCAAATATTTTGTCAACACTTAAATAACATTATATTTGCACCCAGCAAACACAGAAATTTTCTTGAAATGTTTTTTACAAAACGTTTTCATAACATTTAAATGTCGGGTTTATAAAGGTCGTGAAAACATTTTAAAAACGTTATTGTAAATATTTTGGGCAAACATTTTTTGTAAAATATTTTTTCAACCCCAAAATAACATTCTGCTTAGAATGATTTGTACCAAGTTTTCACAAATGTTTTTGGAATGTTATTAAAACGTTTTTATACCCTTTATAAGTTTATATAACCGACATTTGTAAAACATTTTGTGTTTGCCGTGCAGTAAATTACCAACGTTCTCATAGCGCAGCAGCATGCCACACCATACCGAAAGCCTTCTCAAAGACATGGTATAGGTAGGCCTACTGGTGTTCATATTTTGCACACAGTATCCTAAGGTTGAATATTTGTTCTGTGGTACTCCTTCCTGAAGCCTGCCAGCCCTGTTCTTCAATAGCGTTCAGTGATGATGCTCTCAACCAGAGGTTTCAGTCTGTTCAAGATGGGATCTTAACATTATTTTGCTGGGGTGGCCTATGAGACTGATTGTACGGTAGTTCTGACAAGCTGGAGGTTTCCTTTTTGGGGGAGTGTAATCACTGGTGACTGTCTCCAAGATATAGGCCAGGTAACTTAAGCACATCAATAGCTGCATCCCCTGCTGCTTGAACAAGCTCGCCTGGAACGTTATCTATGCCTAATGGCTTGCCCCTTTTTCAGTGCTTTCACAGCGGCTTCCTCTTTTCGCAAGATCATAGATCGTAAGATATAGGCTGACGTTCCTCATTATCTAAGTAATAATGTGGACAGCCTATAGGATTAATGAATCGCCTTGCAGTTCGTGACATAGTTGTACAAGTCAGAGCAGTACTTCGTCCACCTGCTAAGAAACTCCTTTTCTTCCATTCATGCCATTAGACACTTCCCGTTCTTGTCCTGAATAGTGGCAGATCTTTACCAGCTGATATACCTTTCTATAGCTCTTTCTGCTGTTGCTCTTGGACAGGCTGGCTGGACTCCACCTCTTCGCATTGCTGTCCAATCCAGTTTTCCCATCGTTTAATGCCGTTCTTAACCAACTTGTTGGCCTCCCTATAATCTCTTGCTCAACTTGGATTGTTCCGTTTATACTTTAACTCTCTTCTCCTATCGCAGAGCTCCAGCACTTCCTTTGTGATCCAGAGAAAAAAAATAATCATGGTAATGTTGAATAAAAGAGGAAAAACATCGATCTTTCTGTGAAAGACATCTTGTTCGGATTTGGTAAACAAAGTAAGAAGCTGTAAGAAGAAAAATCAGTTCATTAACAAACCTATATCAGTCATTATTATGTTTTGATTAATCCAAGTGTGTGAAAATATTGGATCCAACACATAATAATGATAAAATTGGATGCTTTGCGCACAATATTTATTGATCTCGGTATGACCAATCATAGCTCGACCAATGGGCTCAATCGATCCAATTTTATATCAATATAAATATGGAAAGTATCCCAATCTGTTGGTTTTACTTTATAGAATGATTTACATTTACGAAAGTTGATGTAACTTGAAAAATGTTTATTGCATGATGTAATGGTACCTGTGTATTGTAATTGTATGAATTGATGGGGTTGAAATTGAAGACACTGACAGGGAACCAGAGATCCTGGTGAGCGCGGAACAAAGCGATGAAGAAGCTCAAAAAGTGTAAATCGCCAGGAATTGACACCATCCAGGCAGAACTGTTGAAAGAGAGTGAGGAGGAAGGTGTTGCAATATAAATTCACGTGCTATCTACTGAAGATAGCAACATTCAGGCAGAACTGTTGAAAGAGAGTAAGGGGAAGGTGTTGCTGCAATATAGGTGGTGGGTGAAAAACATGTCACAGGTTTAAGTGATGCGTCTAGTGCATGTAGCTACTCTTCTTCTACTTCTCATAACTTCGCTTCTTGCTTACTTGCTTGAAACACTCCTATGCTGCAGATCAATTCAACTTGCCGCTGGCTAGCCGTGAGGCGAAAAGTGAAGCAAAGTACGTATAAAGTCTTCTCCTGCCAGTACATAGCCTCTCCTCATTCAAGACTCCTGCACGACCTCCTCGTTGGTCACTACCGGTAACTGCGATATTATTACTTATAATCTTTATTCAGGGTAGGCCCGAATCAGCTAACCGCTGGTCTTACCCGGGGCCCTGCAATAATACATATATACAAATTTAAAACAACATAGCATAAAATATTTAACTTCAACCACCATATCAACATAACATATCAACCATATTATAACAACAATATAATAAACTCAAATACAGTGAGGCAACCTAAGCACCACACAAAATATTAATTAGTGCTGTTTAAAGTGATGTCTCTTATACATCTCCTTAAAAGAAAGCAAATTTAGAGAATTTCTAACACATAGATCAATATGGTTCCATACTTTAACACCACTATAACTAAAAGAATGTTTAAAACACTCGATATCATAACCATTATTGAGTGGTGGAAGAGCTAGCTGACCAGAAGTAGCTTGTCTAGTATTACGATCATGGTTATCACTTACAAAATTGAACTTCTTAGATAAGTACTGCGGTGCTAGATTATGCAGAGATTTATATACCATAAGTGCTTTAAAATACTGATTGCGGACTGAAAGCCGCTCCCATCTAAGTTCATTAAACATGTAATCCGAAGGAGTGAAAAAGTCAACACCTAAAATAATTCGCGCACACCGTTTCTGTAATACATCAAGTTTAGCAGTGTCATTTTTAAAGCGACCATACCAAGCTATGTTACAGTAATCAAAATGTGGCTGGACTAAAGCTTTGTAAAGAACATTAAGAGTGTTTATATCCAAGTAAGGTTTTACACGACGTAAAAGAGCAATCTTACAAAAAACCTTTTGGATAACGTTCTTAACTTGCTTATGCCAATTCAATTCATTGTCAATTAAAACACCCAAACATTTCATATTATGTACACTTTCAAGTTCACAACCATTAATCATAACAGAAAAATCATTTCTTTGCACATTCTTAAGTTTAGCACCTGTACCGAGTAACATAATCTTAGTTTTGTCAGTGTTGAGAATTAATTTATTATTGTGCAACCACACCATAAGGGCGTCAATATCAGAACTTAATTTGTTAGAAATGTCACTGACATTATCACCATCAACAGACAAAGTGGTGTCATCAGCGTACATAGAAATGCTACCATGCTTAATTACATTACATCACACATATTATTGATAAAAATTATAAACAACAAAGGACCGAGTATACTGCCCTGAGGAACACCAGTATTGACAGCGAGTGACTCAGAAATGGACCCTTTAAAAGAAACTTGTTGCGTCCTATCCGTTAAATAGGACCTAAACCACTTAACAGTGTTCTCGGTAGAACCAATGCCGTGCAATTTATTTAACAAAATATCGTGATTGACCGTGTCGAAAGCCTTACGAAGATCTATAAAGGCGACTCCAGTCAGTTTACCTGAGTTCATATTACCAAGCCAACCATCAATCATATCAGTGAGAGAAGTTTCAGTGGAGTGAAATGGTCTAAAACCTGATTGATGCTGATTAATTAGGTTATGCTCACTGAGATAAGAGTAAACATGCTTATGAACTGCCTTTTCAATTATCTTACTAACACATGATAAAATGGAAATTGGCCGATAGTTGTTGGTGTTATTCAAATCGCCCCTTTATGAAGAGGCACAACTTTAGCAGCCTTCCAAGCATTTGGAAAAATACCTGTACACAAAGACATATTCATTATGTAGGTTAGACTGTCTACAATGACAGGCCTGGCAAGTTTAAGTAATTTACAACTAATATCATCAAGACCAGTTGCCTTAGTATTCATACTAAGAATTTCATTGTTAACAAACTCACGAGTAATATATGGTAAATTGAGTTTAGGTATTATTACCTCAATGTCATCCCCACAGTCTGAAATATCATCAATATTATTAACACAATTTGTATTTACATCATGGACTTCCAACATTATCTTCAACATTATCAATCAATTCATTAGCAATATTGGCAAAGTAAGTATTAAAACCATTACACATGTCATCATTAGAAGACAAAACTTTACCATCTACAACAATAGATGACGGGTTTGCAGATGATTTAGATGGAAGGATATCATTCAATGCTTTCCACAGTTTATTAGAATTACCAGCACCTTGACTTACAGTATGATTAAAATACTGCTTTTTAGAAGATCTTAACATTGCAGTTACTTTATTACGGCAAGCCTTGTATGCATCCCAGTCTGATTTTCACCAGACCGTACAGCTTTTCGATGCAAAAAGTCACGGGTTGACATGTTCTTTTTAATATTACTGTTAAGCCACGGCGAGGAGTAGCTCGAACCCGCTTAGTTTTCTTTGGCATGTGTTTGTCAACAACCTCATTAAACATATATTGCCACAAATCAAAAGCATCATTAACATTATCACAATTCTCAATATCATACCATGGAACATTTAATAGATCATTAATGAAAACATTCTCCTCAAAACATTTGTAGGAACGATACTCCATTGTTCTGTGAACACCTTTTATCGGCTTGGCTTTTCTAATTCCTGTAAATTCCATATATCATAAAATGATCACTTATAGCTGTTTGGATTACGCCACAATTAGTAAACAATTCAGGTTTGGAAGTGAAAAACAGATCAATTATTGTACTACTATGATCCGTAACCCTGGTTGGAAGATCGATCATCTGCTGCAATTGATGCATATCAGAAACAAATTTCAACTCATTTACTTCTCTAGAATTAACATTAATAGTAAAATCACAGTTAAAACCACCAAGGAGAACAATTTCATTGTCTCCTGAAGAAACATTAGATAACATAACAGATAACTTATTAATAAACTCAATATCTTTCCCATTTGGATTATATACGGCACAAATAAATATACTTCGTCTATTAGGAGGTGATAATTCAACACAAATACATTCAATATCTTTATCAACACATAAATCATCTCTCCTTGTAAAATTAAAAACATCATTAATATACAAAGCGACGCCTCCTCCACCTCTGTACCTGTCTCGCCTCAGCAAATTATAACCAGGAAGGTGTAATTCATTGTCACTTATTGTGTTATCACACAAGGTTTCATTGACACAAATTATATCAAAAACATTTGTACACATGTGACGAAATTCGTCAATCTTACCAATCAGGCTATTGATGTTGATATGCCCAAATTTGATACCTTTAGAATGAAAATGTGGTATTTTGCCATGATTGAGTTGAACATAGGCAGACGAATTAGTAATATTATTGGCAACTTCAGTATAAACAAGGTCAGTATTATTTTCTTTAGTTGTTACAGAACATGAATTGACATAAAGATTATCATCATCAATATACATAGTATTAATTGTCAGAAGAACTCAGGCTAACATGATCATTAGTATCGGCACCCTGGTCATGGCCTACACGTCAATTTGAAAATACATTATTTGTCTTACAGTAATTTGCTTTGTGACCAAATTTGTGACATTTGTGACACTGCAGTCTTTCACGATGGAAGCAAGTATCAGCGTTATGATTTTTCAACCCACATTTGTGGCATCCTGAGTACATTGCGTGACTTCCAACTTGACCATATTGAACATTAATGTCGCGATTGGCATGTCTTATATTGTCCCGTTTCAATGCCGCCGAATAAGTTTGCCGACCGTGGCGAGTTATTGAGAGGTTTTCATCCTGACTATAGCGTATATCATTGTTTTCACCTTGTCTTATATTGTCACGTTTCAATGCCGCCGGTAAGGGTTGCCGACGAGTCATTGAATGACTTTCATCATGTCTGTAACGGACATCCGTGTCGCGATTAGCATTGTTTACACCGCGTCTTTGATTGTCTCGTTTCACTGCCGACGAATACGACGTTTGCCGACGAGTTTTTGGGATTACCGGTTCCCAGCGCAATGTCTTTTGCAGGCTTGGAACTGCATCAGCAAGGACATCAATTAACAACTTGTCTCCGCTATCGCTAAGATGGAGTCCATCACAAAGTCTAGTTTTATCAACAGTGCCGTTTTTGTAAGTCATATCAGGTCCAATGTCCACAAACCCACAACCAAGCCGTGTGGCAAGATCTTTGAGTCCGGTGTTATGCTCATCAATCGCTGTAGGTTTCTTAATACGAGGACAAACGGCCGAAATATGCACTTTGGTGGTTGGCGCTTTAACCATGAGGGAAGTTACGATTGCCTCCATGGCAGCTGATGATTCTTCGACACTCATTCCTCGAGACACGTCGTTGGTTCCGGCGTGAACAACAACATCAGTATAAGTTGCGATGTTGTCTAAGGAGTCAATTTCTTTGAA
Organism: Amphiura filiformis; assembly: GCF_039555335.1. Lineage (NCBI taxonomy): Eukaryota > Metazoa > Echinodermata > Ophiuroidea > Amphilepidida > Amphiuridae > Amphiura > Amphiura filiformis. The sequence goes on from NC_092628.1 coordinate 37,560,957, forward strand.
TATATCTGAAATTGTTGCACCACTCAAACTTGTTACTTGGGCATTTGAGAAGTCCGAGTCCTTGATATTACGGAGGATTGAATCACCGATTATCAGTGTCTTATGTGGACTCTTGGGTTCCGCAGTTTGTTTTGTTTGGGTGGTCTGTATTTCTTTCATTAGCTCTTTCAGTTCACCGTTTTCTTTGGTAAGTGAAGTTTGAGTCTTCTTAAGCTCTGCATTCTCTCTCTGCAGCACATTCTGAGTTTCCAAAAGGGATTGCTGATTAGATTGCAACTTGGAAACTGCGTGCTGAAGGGTGTTGACAGTCTGGTTAAGCTTTTTAAGATTACATTAATGTTGCTTTTACATTCTGGGCATGTCCATTTGGTTGATTTTGCCGGCTGTTTTTTCAAACCAACACAACTTGTGTGGAAGTCTTTGCAACAAGCAATGCAGGTACACTTTGGTTGTGAAGCTTCCGAGGCTGATGTTACTTTGCACGCGGAGCTTGAACATATTGATATTTCGGTATCGGAAATAACATCGTAAGTGGCCGCACCAGCAGATTGTTTGGGAACAGTTTGTGTTTCGGGGATGGCTTTATTGCTTTCTTTGTCTTTTTCGGTGAGGGATGCAACATATTTTGATAGGCCGTTGGGACTAGCTTGAACCATTTTGGTTGGGGCGATTGTTTTGGGTGGGTTCCGTTTCAATTCACAACCATTGCATAACATATAGTCACTTTGACGACTACTAACATCGTTTGATGTGGTGTGACAGTCGTGACACGAACTGGCTTTTCCTTTAGTCAGTCAGCTACCTGCACAACCGATTCTTTTGTTCTGCAAGGCTCACTCAGTCATTTAATGAGGCAATACAAACGATCGAAATTGGTGTTGAAATGAGCAAAATTTTGAGTTACACCTTTTCAGTGTAAACATTTTTTTCTCAGCCAAATGAAAAGCAATAATTTTCATTTTTTCAGTAAATGGCTGGAAAAACTATAATGCTTGGTACTGATTTTTTTTTTTTAATCCTGGTGTTAAACTTAGGCCTGAAATTCAGTCATTTAGTGTAAGATATTCGATTTTTATAGGCTTCAGCTCGGCCCGCGAGCTTTTTCTTGGATCAACCTTTTAGCTTTTCAAAGTAATATAGTTCGCTAATGAAGGATTTTCCCCAACTTTCTAAAGCACATCACCGTGAGCTATATATCATAGTTTTGTCAGAATTTCCGTTTTGATTTCACCATCTTTCACTGTCGGCTGAAAAAATTTCTAAATCAACACGTGAAATCTAAAGGCTAGTACTAGCATTGTGGATCGATATCCCTGGGCTTAATATGAATACCGGCATGGCTATAGTGTTGCCAGAACTTCAATATAGCAAAGAAATTCCCAGACCTATAGCGCTCCTACTGATCATGTTTAACCAGAACACCCAATTGGGGATTTAATCGCTGGTCGGGCAATTTGCTTTCAATGAAAAATTGACCTGGATAACAACAAAGGAAATATCGACCATTTCTGCTGGTTGCTCTCGAGATAAAAGTACTCACCATTGCCTACTTTTACTTAGTTTGACATTTTCTGAGCATGAATGGAAAAAGGGTAAAACAAAAACGGAAATTCTGACAAAACTATAACATATAGACCCACACGATGTGCTTTACAGAGGTGGGAAATATCTTTCTTTAGCAAACTATGTTAGTTTGAGACGCTAAAACATGAATTCCGTAAAAAGCTCGCAGGCGAATTCAAGGCCTATAAAAATCAAAAATATCACACTAAAAGACACAATTTGATGCTTAATTTTAACACCAGGATTTAAAAAAAATGTATATCCAAGCACCAAGTTTTTAACTGACATTACTGAAGAAAAAAAGAAAAAATATTGCTTTATATTTGACCGAGAAAATTAATTTCATAGCAAAAAGGTGTATCTCTGAATTGTGCTGATTTTTACATGTATCGATCGACTTTTAGCGCGACTAAGCATTTCTAAAGAATTGGTTGTCCAGGCGGCAGACTGTAGTGGGCATCTTTGCGAGAACTGCTTGGTCTTCGCTTGACTAATTTGACATAAAAGTGTTGATCACGCCTTTTCAAACAAGGATCTTGGGAGACGAGATGGTAGCACTTGAGTGTTCAAACTCACAAAGTCAAAAATCAATCACCAATCGAGCACTTCAAAAATCAATTAACTCACCGAGTGCGTGTACTGTACAGTTTATGCTATATACGTGCATTAAGCAATGTAACTTGAAGACACACGATAAAAATTACAAGATATTTATGGCCGAATCAGATCAAAAAATGACAAAATCGCCAGTTCAAAAGTGTCTTTAGGTACTCACACGGGTAGTTGTGAAGAAAATAAATCAACAATCAAAGAAAATCCGAAGAAATTCAATGTTATTGCAGGAGCGAAGTGTGATACGTGCGGGATACGTGCCATGCACCACTATCAATCAATCAGTCACCGACTAATACCAGGCAGACATGCAGGGGATCTGGGAGCAGCAAAGGGCCCCAAAGGTGTGATACGCAGGCCCTCCGGCGCGTGGACACGCCCTGGTTTATACATATCAACCTTTGGATCAAATAGTTATGACACTGAGTTCACTACCTTATAGGCGATCTGGGATCCTATCTCTAATAATCGGCAAGAGGGCGTGATGAGTACATCATTGATCACGGCCAGTGAACACAAACAGGGAGTCCTGGGACCTGTACACAGATTGCCATCTCTGGTTAGAGACAGAGATCTCAATAGCACTAGGGCTGACGTGAATGACAGAAAGACTGCTCATCTTTCACCGGCCACTGGACAAACAGGAGAAGGCAAACTTCAATACCAAACCATACTGTAGGAGCTGCGACCACAGTATTAATAGTAGGCATGTCCACTAAAAATTGAAGTACATTTAAATTGATTCAGACCTAACTTATTGGCTTGGAATTGATGAAAGAAACATTTTGGCGTTTAAATAATCTTAATCGGACGTTTCATTCCAGAGATATGGCCTTTCGAGTGTCACGGTTTTATATAGGGCTGCTAGAACATGTTAAAAAGTTAAAGTCCAAAAAGGAATACTAACAGAAAGTGCAACTTTAAGGTACTTTTTCTTAATGTATTTATTAACTAGCGTTATCTGGAACATTATATTTGCTTATAACAACATGAAAATAAGATCATCCTGAAAATTTAATCGATTTTGTTGACATACAACAAAAATATAAGACCTCAAAACCCATGGTTTGTTTGGTGAAACCTCAAGCATGATCATAGATGGCCGCCATGGAAAATATCTCCATAGAGGAGATGAACAATAAGTGCATTATTTCAAATGAATAGCGGTAGTCTTAAACATTGTTCAATCTTTTAAGGTCAGCACATTTTATCTTCAAAAATTATTATATTTCATCATGGCATAAGTTTGGTAACATTAATCACTACCAATTTTGAGAAATATGCTCCAACTCAAAGGTTATCTTTACTACATTGAGCAATACACTGTGTGTGCATGTGCCCATCATGGTTTCCGAGAGTGTGTGGTTCCCAGTAGTTTCTCTCCCTATGGATATAGGTACACGGTCTGTAACACAGACTAGGTAGTGAGTAGTGCACGGGGAAGTAAAAGATTTGAGATGGGCCGCGGTAGGCTTAAACATTCTTAAATTTCTTAACATCCTGCACATTTTGTCTTCAAAAATAGTTAAATTTTATGAGTATGTAAGTTTGCTTGTCTGATTCACTCCAAATTCGGAGATAATTGCGTTTGAACACCTGATGCACGGAATTGTGTCACTTCAACCTGTTGTAGTTCTCATCTCATTAAATTTTTCATTAAAAAAAGTTGATCTCTTCATGAAGGAAGGTCCTCTCTATTTACTGACCAAACAGGAAAAAGTTTGGTTAATGTTTTCTGGTGGAATCAGGAATTTCTTGAAACACCCTGATATAGGCCCACATTTGGATCAAAACAAGTATGTGCGCCATTTAACAGGCCTGGGATTTCTTGTATCGATCACTTTCTCCATAGACAATACGTGTGTGAGTGCACGCACACAGTAAATGAAAAATCATTCTAGTGGAAACTGTATTAACAGTGGTCATCCCTATTAATAGCAATAGAAAAGCTATGATGGCACAACTTAATAACACTAGGGTTAGAGCCCCTAATTCTGATTTTGGTTCTCCTGGTGCAAACATCGATTTACCAAAATCAAATGACGTCTTGCCTCAAAAAATCCTCATGGAAGGGACAAGTTTGATGGAGATGCCTGCAGGAGGAGAACATTTGCTGAGTGCATGAAAATAGTAAATATATCAACTATGAATGTAAGAACCATTAGAGAGCAGCGATGCAGAGAAGAGCTTGCATCCAATCTGATCAAATATGACATAGAAGTTTTGGGAATTCAAGAGCATCGCATCACACACAATGAGTCAATCAGATACGAAAAGATTCTATAGGCAAAACACTAATAACATCATCAGCTACAACTTCAAGGAACAGAGCTGGAGCAACAATAGGGGGGTTGGAGTGCTACTCAACACACATGCCCAAAACTCTATAGCCAGCGTTAGATCACACACTGACATGACTTACCGAATACTAATTGTCAACTTCTAAGGGAATCCAGCAACAACGATAATAATCACTTACTGCCCTACCAATGTAACAAATGAAGACATCATGGAGGGTATGACAACTTGAGGCGAGCCATTGACTCCATCCCTGCTCATAATCTCTTGATGGTCATAGGAGACTACAATGCTAGAATTGGAGAAGAGGATGCTATAGGTTTACCTATCATGAATCAACAAACAGGAATGGTAAATTTCTTTTGGACCTTGGAATCTCATCATCACAAACACAATGTTTCAAAAGAAGAAGGGCAAACTATGGAAGTTTGTGAGTCCCGGTGGAAACAAATATCAACTTGACTACATCCTTGTCCGAAAGAGAAATGCAGGAACAGTCTGCTGTTGGGTCAGACCACAGAATTGTTTCGGCAAAGGTGCGCCTGAGTCTTAAAAAAAGCAAGACTGCTGCTAGGAGAAGGCAGTAGAACTGGAAGTGCAACCTTCAAAGGCGATACACCATATACGAAACCGTTTCCAGCCATTGGAAAATATAAGTGAAACAGCCACAGAGAAGTATGAAAGGTTATCAGCCCACATGGAAGCTACTAGATAAAACTGTGCCTGTGAAGAAGAAAGCACGTAGGGTACGCTTCTCAAGCGATCCAAGAGTGACTGAGGCAAGAAATCGTACGAGGTGTATACAGGAAAATACAACTGAAGATCACAGACTTGTACATAAACAGGCAAAGGTTGTGTTATATACTACAAATAACTAATTCATGGTAGATTAGGCCTCCTATTGATTTTAAAAAATCTGAAAACCATTTTTTCTGTTATTTTACCATGATAATAATAATAATTCAAGGAAATCCCGCCTATTTTTCAGGCGCACCACTGCAACGGCAGTGTATTTCGACAATTCACGCGTCACTGCAACGGCAGTGTAATTTTCGAATTTCGATTTTTACATGTATAATCTATATCACCATTTTACAAAGACAACTAATCTATTACTATCACTGTACACACAACTACTACTGCCCTGGAACCTAGGGGAAGGGGTACAGATACCAGAACCGGGGTGATCCCTACTCTTTCCGAATAGCTCTGACACTTTTACGTGCACAGGGATGATCGAGAGCCCTCCTGTACACGGGACCAACGGCTTTACGTGACTTCCGAACCACGGACGAAGCACATACACTACCTATATCTGCACGTGATAAGCATTGTATGGGGGCGAGAAGAAATTCTTCAATTAAATTCTGAGATTACATTTCTGAACTGAATTGAAGGATTCCTGACCATATAGGAACTTTTTGGGAGGGAAGAGAATTTTCACCTAAGGCAAGCCCAAGGCTCGAACCCTCGTCGATCGTATCTCCCGGCCGGCAGCGCAATGCCTTAACCACTCGGCCATCTCGCCCTCACAAACTGTTTATAAAAAAACATGAAAACAAAATTATTTTTGTTCATCTTTTGTTTAGTCATAAAATATAATCATGTTAAATTAAATATTCTGATGTCTTTTCAATGTAAATATAGCTATGAATGTAGGCTCCTTGCAAGTAATAGGCCTACCCCTTGTTCCAATTACCCATCCCACTGTTCCATTTACCCCAATGTGTTGGGGTAACTGAAACACCGTGACCATGTATGTATTTGGACCGATACAAGAAACAAAGCCATACAATGGAAGTTTATCTGTTAAAACAAGTTGTAAAAACATATTATCTACTTGAAACAAACAAAAATCATATATGAACAGAAAGTGATTTATTGCTTAAGCGTTCTATTTACCCCAATTTACCCTACTACAAAATTGTGAAGAAAAAGTTTATATAATTATATTAGTGACAGTAAAAGTAAAGTGTACGTAGGCTTATATTATTGAATGCAACATATCATAATGTCATAATTATATTGGCACTTCAATACTGAACAATTCTGATTTTAGAATCTACCAGTTTTTTTAATCGCAAAACACAAAGTCCCGAGTTAAAAAGCACGCCACCAATTTGCACTTTCAACCAAGCGACTTAATCATTTATTCGCATGTTTTTATGGGGACGCTGTCTGTAGTCAAGGGCGCATTACACCAAATCAATACGCAATGTTGATGGCTACTGATATGGGGACAATTATTGTTCTTCGTGAGGTTGGCATATTCTGATATAAATGAAAGATGCTAGCCTATTAATGACTAAAATTATATTATGGGCCCTGTCCGAATTACTGCTAACGGAACAAGTTTCAATGCTAGTTTTCGTTGACTGAATAGTGGCGTCGTTTTTCAATTTATATACTGAATCTGTAAAGTTAACAAAAATTAAAGCTTAAATGAATTTTCAGTTCTGACAGGGATGACGTAAAAAATGAAAAATATTGTCACTCGGCCCCGGTTAGAAAACGCCAGGTAAAAAAACCAAAACAACACTGAACAACAAACAAACAAAACGCGACCGTGTTTTTTTCAGATTCGATAAGGGCAGTCAATTTTTTAAGCCTAAGGGTACCGGTGCGAGTTGCTTGCAACGATTTTCAGAGACAGAAATGTAGACTAGCCAACTTTTCAATATAAAGTGACAGTAAAATAATTTTAAACAGAGATTTGATCCATGAGTACGATAAATTGAAAAGATTTAAAAGATGCATAATTTGAGGTTGGTTCCAAGTTGAGAGATAATAGGCCTACATCGAATAAAATTGTATCAAAAGAAGTCCTGTAGAAAAGTTAGAGATATGTGGACCAGGAGCTAAAATGAGCCTCCTGGTCCCAAAGATGGCCCCACAGGGTCCTATAGTTTGTAGTGTAAAATAGTGGATACACCAGGGCAACCATGGGGTAACTTTAAAAAAACCATGGGTGCCTGGTTAAGCCTTGATGTGGTGTAAATTAACGGATTGGAAGTGCGGGCACTGGTAAGCGTAGGCCTACATTATATGTGTGGTGAAATTGCACTACGCGTACCGTGCTATATGTAAAAATGTATTCGATGATATGCAAATTAAAAGAAAGAAGTGTTAAATATTGCATTTATAGGCGGATATGAGCAGATATGAGCATTAAAGTCATAACGTACGATCTTATAATATGAATTTGGTTAATTTTTTTCAAACCTGATTTTTTGGCATATTTGTAATGTTTGCACCTAAATGGAATCAGCCAAATTTGTTGTGTTTGTAGGTAAACAGAGCAAAGTTCTACATAAAGTCATAATTCAAGAAATTAATGACTTTATGTCCGCCCATAGAACTGCGTGTTAAACAGCCAAAATAACAAGCAGTGTTTCTTTCACGTTACCTCGTTATTTCAGCTCAAAATGGACAGAAACCATTCCCGATCATTATTACTAGTATTATTTCAGCATTTTGAGTATACATGTATAATGACAAATTTAAAATTTGAAGGAAATCGTACATTAAGCCTTTAAAGTCTATGGAATAGGTACAAAGTGAGAATAAAATCAAGTTACGAGGGCCGGTCAAAAAGTTCGTAGAACTCGGTATGTTACTTTGTCGCACGGTATTGAATTTGGTCTCATTTGAAAGCTTGTTCCTTCAAAACATGACTACAAAGATATTTTATTTTTGCATCACTGTATATGTGCAGGACACGCTTCAGAGGAAGCCTACCTCCATGAATTCACAGGTACTTTTATACCCGAAGTGAATACAGGGTCATCATGGAAATTTCTCCCGACGGTGGTGAAAACTCTAATAAACTTTAACAATGTACAGTTGTTGTAAATGGTAATGAAGTTCTTGGTATTCAACAGCAACGAAATGGTTCTTAGAGTTCAAGAATGGAATAAGCGTCCTTGAAGATCATCCAAGGTCCAAAAGACTTGCTAAAGTCACCAATAATGATATACGCGCTGGTATATTGATAATGAATAAAGAGCCAAATAAGAAAGATGAGATAGCCACAAAATATGACAACTCTGATGAATGTGTTTTCAATATTAATCCATTATCATTTGGGTGTCCCAGTGTGTATTCTAGAGGGGTCCCAGAATCTTCATGTACGAAATTGATACCAGTTGACATATTCAGGTCCATACCTTCTATATACTAAGAATGAGGACCAAGGCAAGTTTAATTTATATGTGGCTAACGGTGATAAGGCATACATTAATCACTGGAAATATAGGTGAATTTAGTGGAAGCACCTGGATCTCACACCCCTAAGAAGATCATCACTCGGTCACCGTAGTGCAAGGTCTTCATCGCTGTTTCTGAGATCCAGGGATAGTCTTGATGACAGATCATTTGCCAAATGAAAGTACAATTATAGGCACATATCATACAATTTTTATAGCAAAATTGAGGCAAGCCATCGTGTGAAGAAGGTTGATGGTAGGAATGTGGCTGTTCTCGGATTGTGTCCTGTACGCTATTCTTAGTTTGTCAAGCTGCCATTCACGACAGAGGGGTCAGTTAATTAAACTAACCATAATGTGGTTCAGGTATGTCCTTTAGTTAGTGAAACCTATTTTAGAATTTTAAGTCCTACCTTCATAATACCAGGTTTGCTGGTGATCAATGCTGGTGAGCCTTCACTGAAGAGTGGCTCAAGGAGCTACGCGGAAGACTTCCATTTTGTTGACATAGAAGATTTCAAGAAAAATTGCGATGGGTACATTAAGGTATGCATTGACCATGCTCAAGGGAGAGATTGAAAGAAATTGGCTAGTACTCTTTCAAGTACCTTGTTCTATCTACGAACTTATTGACCGCCCCTCGTATATGAATAAAAGACTAGCTGGTAACTGGAATGCCCGCAGGAACGCAACGAAGTAGGCTACAGTTTATCTGAAGTACAGGGGCGTAGCAAGAGCATCAGGGGCCCATGGACAAGGAGCAGTACGGGCCCTTTTAACCAGGGCGGGATTTAGCTTATCTTATGGGGCCCTGGTCCAGGCTAAAATTTGGAGGCCCCGAACTCACGTGGCGAGAGGAAGGCATGTGCATTTAAGTCAGTGGCGAAGTTTTGGTTTAACTAAAGGGGGACAAAGGGGGGACTAACATATTTTGTTCAATTCAATTTCTTGAATGCGCGCGAAGCGCCGAAAATTTTACAATGTTGCCCTATTTTGACCATAAAACATGCTGTTATCGGGGGTTAAAAGAAACATGCATGAGGCAATTTTTGGCCCCCCCCCCAAAGTTTGGGGCCCAAAATTGCCTTGTACCCGGGCCCATCTGTCCCAATGGTATAAAGATCCGGCCTGCTCTCCATTATCAGCCCTTATTTAATTTTCGCTTTTGTGCTCGGGGCCCCTGAGCCCTCGGGGCCCATGGACTTCGTCCACCCTGTCCCCCCGCTTGCTACGCGCCTGCTGAAGTAGTAGGCCTACTGACTTACTTACATATCCAAATTACGGAAATTGGGTTAAAATAATCATAAGGGTCTAAGATAGTATTAAAAAGTGCAAAACAGCACAGAACAAAGCATCGCTATCTTTATAGCCGTTAAAATTTTTCTCAAAAGATGAGTTTACAGGCCCGGTGTCGTCACTTAACATTGGCTATGTGTACGCATGATCGTTCCCAATTTCGCGAAAAAAGGGGTTATTTTCGCGAACATTTTATGTTCGTGATTTTAAAAAAATAGGGTTGTTTTTGACGACGGTGTACTCGAAATTAAAAAATAGGGTATATTTTTGTGAATCATGATAATGTTGAAATCCCAATTTACTCCCGGATTTCACTTTTGTGAAATTTTTTGCCTTTCTAATATCCCGGCCCGGAACTTTTGTAAAAGTGTACTTGAAATGCAAAAAATAGGGGTATTTTTTAAGGCTAATTTGTACCCGTTTTCGTGTAAAATAGGGGTAACAAATGACGAAAATGTTCTTGAAACCGCGCAAAATAGGGGGGTATTTTTGACTTGGGGAACGATCATGCGTTACGCCTTTGAATGTTAAGTGACGACACCGGGTTTACAGGTTCAGTTGGTTGCCATCTCCCTAGGATTGTCGGGGACGTCTGGCAGGAGTTAAAGGATATAATAAGGTCAATAGGCTTAAATGGTAGCCTACTTGACCTATTTTGCTGTGTTACCTATAGGTAACGAAACATCCTAGATGGCGCAATCCTTGTTTCAGATCATCAAACTAACGAATGTTTTTGACACCTCTCATAGTGCAGTTTCGTCCCCGGCAAATTCACCGTGACCTTTCCAGCCATAAACCCGCTCATTGAAGATTAAACCGATATATGCAGTACTAAACCATTATATAATAATCTATTGTCCAATGCAAATTTATTACCACCTGATAATATTAATCCAATGAGCGACCGAATTGTCCGCTATACGGACGACTAATCCAATCGATAATGCCGCTATTGACATGTACGAGCGGAGCTCCACTGACCCGAGTTTTGGGATATTTTCACTGCACTGAAAGGCAGCTGTTTGCTGTCATTTACTCATCAAGGCGGACCACCGTTATTATAAGGACTATGCCAATTATTTAAAGATTGGCATGTAGAGAATAAGCCATACTTGATTGACAGAAAGTACTAAATTTGTACCTATGACGGTTTTATGACACCAATCTTCCAAATATGACCAAACCAGGGCTGCCCGGTGAAGCAAAATGTGCATTGTAATAACACGGCGAGTTTGGATATGGTAGGATTTCTTTTTAATAAAAATGTATGTTCCCTACCGGGTTGAAGATATTTGGAAAAAAATAAGTAATTGAAACATAGAGCAAGTACTAAAATCATAGCTGTTACACTTTTTGATATATAATGCTAACTAGTTCATCCCATATAGGCCTAGCTACAACACAGCGCTACCAGTAGGGTTCAATTGTGAGTGCCCCTGTGTTGTGTGCATACATGTAGTTAACAATAACTGCATGATGTTGTCAAAATCGGAGCACTTTGATGTCTTTGACCTCTATAGAGCCAAAAACGTGACCTTTGACCTTTTCGGTTATAACTCAAGAACGGTACGTCCTTATAGATAGGTCAAACTATACATTTTCTGAATCCTTGTGATGAAATTTGACCCTGTGTAAAGTTCGATGACCTTTTCCCGCCAATAGCTACTCCCATTCTATTGCTATCAGGCATTTTTAAGCTTTAATGATGCAACTACCTACGGTAAAAGTGCAGCTTTGCCCCCCCCCCCCCCCGGCTCACACACTAGACCTATGCACATGGTCAGTCCTTTATTTCTCGGGGTGCGGTCACTGGGGATGTGTTGTGTTTTATGCATGGCATTGCATGAATTGAAGTTTATCAAAAAGGGAATGCATTTTCTGGGCAGAGCGGTCACTGCTATAGGCCTAATTTTTACACGAAATGGTATGAATTGTTTATCGCTCGCATCATAGGAAATTTGGCATGTGCAAAGGGGCATAAGGGGGGGGGGAGAGCAAATAATTTTTGGCAGACCGAAGGGGGGGGGGAGAGCAATTTTCGGCGGGTCGAGGGCAAGCACCCGGGGGCTTGTTATTATTGCACAGCCCGATGCAGTGGCGATGGCGACACCAGGATTTTTTCGGGGGAGAGCAATTTTCGGCGGGTCGAGGGCAAGCACCCGGGGCTTGTTATTATTGCACAGCCCAATGCAGTGGCGATGGCGACACCAGGATTTTTTCGGGGGAGAGCAATTTTCGGCGGGTCGAGGGCAAGCACCCGGGGGCTTGTTATTATTGCACAGCCCGATGCAGTGGCGATGGCGACACCAGGATTTTTTTCGGGGGGTGATTTCAGGGAGGGGGAAAATCGACAAATTTTGCGCAAAATTGACGCAAAAAGGCCAAAGTGGGGGGGGGGCAAAAATATTTGAAGGGGGGGAAATGCCCCCTTTGCATTCCCCTTTGCCCCCGTAGCGCCGCCACTGCCCAGTATTAATGATGATGGTGATGGACCAGGTGATGGACATGGGATGCTGATGAGATTGGATGTTGCGCCGGAAGATGATTTTCACTATTATTATTTAATTCCGCATAAATACAGCTTTCAGTTATTTGTTCATTCGTCAAGATGAAAATAATTATCTCATTGGCATGGGTCATAATTTATATCTGCTCAGCATTTCAAATAAATGATTCACCATGACTGGGTCTGTGCTGTCAAAGAGGAGCAGACACGTGACTTCAATCGCTATAGCTCCAGCCTCGTTTTCATTTCCGGATTCGCAGGATTGCAACATGGCCGTCGATTGATTGAAGACCATTGCATTGCATTGGGCGTGATCATTATTTCGAACCGTTTTCTGCGCAACTGGTCAGATGTAATATCAACGAAGAGATTGTGGAAACATATAGTTAACCATCTCCATATAGACAAAATTCGGTGAGTGGTTCCACGGTCAACCCAAAAAGTTGCCGAATACAAAGCATTTTGTAAATGGAAAAAGATGAAACTTATCGCACGTACTTTCAATGTACACAATCACAATGCACACAACTTTGACAGTTTGGTCATTCATAAATTTCATGATAGGCCTAGTAGTAATCAGTGATGTATCGTTCGAGTCCGGACTCGGACTCGAGTCCGGACTCGAGTCCACTTTATGTTGGACTCGGACTTGGCTCGGACTTCGGACACAAAAGACTCGGCTCGGCTCGGACTCGGACACAAAGGACTCGGACTCGAAGCCGAGTCCGGTCCAGTCCAGTCAATTAAATGCATGTAAAATGTGAAATGATTATCTACATGTAAAAATGTCAAAATAGATCTCAAATTTGTTGACTTTACTTATTAATTTGGCCATTTTCCAAATTAATTGAGGCTGTGAAATCTGTGATCTGCCATATATCCTACATAGCCACCAAATTATTTAGATTTATCTGTCACTTGGCAGAATCATATTATTTATATCATTAATGAAATAATTGATAATTAATTAAATGCATAATTTTATTATTTGGACTACAAAAAATATCTAAGAGTTCTTTCATAGAACTTTCCAATCCATTAAAATTAAACTCTTGAAAGAGAGAAACATGCACACTGGACCCTACATTTCAGCTCCCACTCAGTAAAATGGTACTCATCCATAGTGGTTTGTGTGTGCTACTCACTGCACATTTGTGTGGGACAATTTTGAAAAGATGTTTAGAATTATTACAGGTGAATTTCTGTTAGTATTATTATTATGACAATGATCATGATGATGATAACTTGATGATGACGTATGTGATGATAATGGTGATGATGATGATGATGATCTTATATTTCTGTAATGTATATAATTTCAAATTTTGAATACATTGCAATTCATTTACATGTACATGTATGCTTCTCTAGCCTGGGCGCAAAAGTTTACATGTAGTGTGTCACACACACACACAAAATATCCCCACATGACTGCCAGACTGCTGTCTGATACAGGTGATCTGATACATACTTTCAGGTGTTACATGTATGGGTCTTTGAAGTATTGTGTGTACGGTTGATTGGTGGACTTAGATTGAGTCTTTAAAATGTCAACTGATGTGTGAGGTGGGGTGGGGTGGCTTTGGTAGGGTGGGTGTGTACAATGTATAGGGAAAGCGGTGTGTGCTATGGTGTAGTGAGTGACCTTTGACCACTGACCTTCTTTTTCTACAATTTTATCATCAAAATGCCATAAAATTATGCGGAATCTTTGAATTTTTCTTTTTTTTCAGTAAATTTGTATTGTAAATTTTCAAATTGGATACAAAATATAAAATTTTGCTCCATTTTTTAAAAATGTTATACCAAATGACCCCCTTCTTTAAAAATGTTATACCCAATTACCCCTTTTTCATCTTGTTATACCCAATGATCCATTTTTGTACAAACAGGCTCCTACTAAGCAATTCCAGTAGACAGATACATGTCACATTAAAGTTGAATGACCTCCCCCCCCCCCCCACCACACCTCTGGGCATGGACTCTGACCGAGTCCGGACTCGGGTCTTATTTTTGTTGGACTCGGACTTGGCTCGGACTCGGCACCCCTGGACTTGGACTCGAGTCCGGACTCGGACACAAAGGGACTCGGACTTGGCTCGGACTCGGATACTAATGGACTCGGCTCGGCTCGGACTCGGACAAGCTGGACTCGGGTACAAGTCTGGTAGTAATAGGTCTTAGCCATACGAGAATAAATCCATTGCAGCGTAAAAAACCTCGTCGTTACTTTACAGTGCAGTTTCAAACTAGGAATTTATAATTTTTTATTAAAATGAGACAAACAATCAATTGATTGAAAATAAACAAAACAAAATTCGGACACCACATCTACTGCACTGGCACTGCTGTTCATGTGTTCTAGCTTCTAGATCCAGTCCGAGGTTACCCAGACTGATATTCTCCAATTATTTGGAACGTCAATATATCAAGTCTGACAATGTCTGAGAAGATACACACATGAAAAGTTTTGGGAGCCCACACTACAATACATGTGACTGTAAGTACTGCGTAGGCTGGTTAATATGAACCACCATTATTGCGGCCATGATCATAAACAAAGGAAAACAATTTACTTTTGATGATTTTATAATGCCAGTATTTCTTATGGCAAAAGCTTGGCTGACCATAGAAATGTCATTGCCAGTCTTGGGAAAAACTTTCCAAATCATTTCCACTCCAGCTCCAAAAAGTCCTGCAGAGTCCCTCAAGTAATTACTAATATTTTTACGATCAGAAACAATACATAATAAATTTGCCGTAACTTAAGATGGAAATGAGGGAATTTGATCAGGTTTTCACTAGTAGTAACTGGTACTTTACCACTTTAAATGGGCATGTCGTGATCCATAGCCTCATCCCCTCCCCCACTTTTCTAAAAAAAAAGTTGAGATTTTTATACCACTGGATACGTCTGGCTACATAATGTTTTTGTACAAAAATATCTTGCAGATTAATTCATTTAGCAAAAATATCGCCAAATTTGAATTTCGTTCTGGTATACCAGAACGAAATTACAACAGTGGCCCTGCCTATGGAGCAGTATATTACACTCATGCACTAAAATCATGCATAACTCGCAAAATCAGAATCAAGTTTCAACTGAAATTTTGGGAGTTAGCTTTTTTCGTGGATATCTACTGAAAAATGTCATAAAAAGGCTAAAAAAGAGGATGCTAGGATCACGAAATCCTCCTCTGATAATCAACTTGAACTAGGAAACACAATGACGCTATCGATGAAGAATATGTGACCAATGCAGAAGGGCACTTATCCTCTCTGGTACGGGTCACCTATAATATGAGCTGTAGTGTAGCAGAGTTAAATCTTAAAACAAGGATAAACATGAGAAGCTGTGAGTGTTGGAGTGACTGCACTTATATTCCATTCAAGTGATCGCATTGAAAAGCTTAAACAAGTGGATTAGGAATTTTTTGTAGACTCTCCTTCTATTCTTGATTGACTTAATTACCATAGGCCCTAGATCTAGAACATATCCTAAAGTACACATTCTAAACAGCAATTCAAATATTATTTGGCACATTTTCAACCTTTCATAATCGTAAAATAACAAGAAAAACATTCCCAACATGTATGATGTAACACAAATGATGACAAGATGGCGACTTGGCGAAATTAAAACTCGACAGGTGTACCATAGAAAATCATCTGAATAACATGAAAAATAGGTGAAATTATTTATAAATCATGAAATATTAATCTGGATAATTTAAGGAATGCATATCAAAAACAGCCGAGTAGATAGTAAGTTGACCATTCGTGACCAACAGTTTGGGGGGGGATAGGAAACCCCAGATTTGTGAATGCATCACTGGCATTGCTCTAGTCCGTGATACGGAGTGGAGAGAAGGCTAGATCAGAGGAACTCAGTTAAATTCCAGACATGGCTCTTTGAAAACAATAATTTGTGATTCGCATAAAGAATATTCCTAGTAATTTTCACCGATCAAATTGTTCCCTTTTTAATTTCGAGCCAAACAAATGAAATGAAAACTAAAACAAAGAAAATTATTGCAGCACCTACAATTTTATTTTATTTTATTTTATTCATCTGGCAATTAACAACAAAATTGAGACAAAACAACAAATTGGGTCTACTGAGCTGCCGGGGAACAATGCATGTATACTGCGCCAATAAAGTATCCTTACACTTAGAAAAATAATCACAATTTCAAAACTGAACAATACTGGGGTGAATTTGTTTTTGTAATAGATGCACTAACTAATCCTGCACATTATGACACCACATTGAATCCAATGTGACTTCAAGAAGTAAAGTTACAAGCAATTGAATAGACGAAGGTCCAGTTTTAAAAGTGACAAACTGGCCTATACAAGGCGCAAAAAGATTCCAACAAAGCGCAACAAAGAGATTTCAAAGTTTCTTCAATGAAGCGTTATTTAAAGCAGGTTTTTATTTCAGTTTTTACTTCTCTGTAGTTTTCATAACTTTCATTTTATTTGTCAGTTCTTTTGTTTAAGTTTTCTTTTGTTCCTTTTGTTTTAAAAATTAAAGCCAAAGGCATAAATTAGCCATTCACCACTCTCAAACCAGATGTCTAGTGTGTGGAGTTTTGAATAGGCCAGTTTGTCACTTTTAAAACGGGACCTTCATCTAATCAAATGCTTGTAACTTTGCTTCTTGAAGTCACATTGGATTCAGTGTGGTGTCATAATGTGCAGGATTAGATAGTGCATCTATTAAAAAACAAATTTACCCCAATATTGTTCAGTTTTGAAATTGTGATTATTTTTCTAACTGTAAGGATACTTTATTGGCGCAGTATATTAGCTTATATTACATCATTACATGTATAATTGTGCAGAACTTCACGCAGCAGGGATGTATATTAAAGACATACGACATACATTTATAGCGATATGCACACAATTTATGCATCACTGATTCAATGATACATACATTTTGTACATGTATGCACTTCACGAGTCATGTTAGCAAGCACTCAATTGGTTAACTCTGGATTTAATGATTTACAACTTAAATTTTACTGTTTACAAAGCAGTGTCCGAAATAAGGAAAATATGGAGGTTGTCCTGAGGACAACTAAAGCATAAATTCTGCTTGTCCTCAAAACATTTTGGTTGTCCCAAAAATGTGTCATATTTAAGAGGTAAAATATAATGGTTGTCCAGAGGATAAGTACATATCTCAATATGGTTGTCCCCAGTGATTTTTGGACAAGAGGACAAGAGGATAAGTGCTTATTTCGAACATTGCTGTAAAGCACTTCACTTAGTCTTTCACATGGTGTTTTAGCAGGGTTGGTGATTTAAAAAAAAAAGAAATTTATAAAAAAAAATTTGATTTATTTGATTTAAAGGGGCATTTCGTGATCCACAGCCTCATCCCCCCACTTTTCCCAAAAAAAGTTGAGATTTTTACACCACTGGATACCTCTGGCTACATAATGTTTATGTACCAAATATTTCTTGCAGATTAATTCGTTTAGCAAAAATATCGCCAAATTTGAATTTCGTTCTGGTGCACCAGAACGAAATTACAACACATTGTCTATGGAGCAGTGTAATACACATAATCATGCATAACTCGCAAAACGCAAAAATCGGAATCAACTGAAATTTTGGAAATAAGCTTTTTTCGTGGATATCTACTGAAAAATGTCATAAAAAGAGGATGCTAGGATCACGAAATACTCCTTTAAATCGGATTTTTGAAAATTTAAATCGAATTTAAAAAAAAAATCAATTAAAAAAATCTTATTGATTAAAAGAACTGCTATACTGGGCTGCTATATATACCCCCTGAATCCCCGATAAAGTCAAAAGAGGCCAGTGGAATGCTAGACATGCAATCCTATCTGGTATAAATTGCAAAAAAAATCAAAATGTGTTTTACATAACATGTGAAAATTTCAAAGAAGAAATTTGGTATAAAATCTTGGGGGAAAAACCTGTTGAATTCTGCACCTTGAAGATAAGGGTGTAAGTCAGTCCCGGGAATTCGAGTCCCGCCCGAGAAGTCTATTACCCGGGCAGGAAATGCTGGGTACCCAAAATTAATTTTTTTTTAAAGTTATTTATTTTTTTCGGTTTTGTAGTGTCCCTGGACCTAGACCTAAATGCTTACCGGTACCTAAAAAAAAATAAATAAAAAAAATTGCATGATGTTTTGTGTTTTTAATATGAAAATTGATAATTTGTATTCATGTCATGTATACTCTATGTAATGATTTCAAAATGCATTCAAATTCAATGACATAATTTTGATGTCAATTGACCAACCATTTGGGATAATTTTGATCCATCATTGTTTGAAGTCACTGGCTTGTTTGAAGCCATCTTTATTTGGACAATGGACAATGCACTTTGTCAGTCTTGCATCAGGTGATGCCAGTCATATTTATACTGTATTCGGGACTGTATTTCCCAAAGTCATGGTGGATACTCGCAAATAGACAGTAATACCTCTGCTCTGGAACAAAATGTACAAAAACTTTGGGATAACCGAACTCACTTCTTTTTTTCTTGCCAAATTCACTATAACTTTTTGAATACAATTTTTGACCATGTCAATTAACTATGTTACCCAGTAACCTACTTACTAGTTCTCTGGCCTTGCAATTGATTACTGTATTTGATTCAAAAATGACCTACAGATAACTTGGTGATGTTATCAATTTTGAAGGTATTTAATTTCAAATGCACCTTTGAACTGCATTTTTCAATAAATTTCTAGATTTTCTCGTTTTACTTACAGGACACATTCAAAATAGACAAGGATATGACTGTACTTTCAGTAATGCTCTTTTATCATGTTTATCACTCACTATCTTATAATTGGTGTTGCTTTGGTTAATGCTAAATTACTAAATAAATATTATTATTTTGTAAGTGCTTGGTACAACATGGCATAGTAGTAAAGCACATGCTATCTTCATTTTAAATCACTATTTGTTTGAAATCAAATATTTGTTGATCACAGGGTACAACCAAACTTTTCCAGACTGCATAGACATACATTATGTAAGTCTAATGATAAATTCAAAAGTTCACGGAACTGTCAGTTGATTAGAGAGAAGCAATGTACAAATCAATTGTTTACTTTGAGGGTTGAATGCCAAGTTGTTATGGACACTGCAGACTCACTACTTAAGATGAAGCGGAAGTGCCGGTTTGTGTTGCAGAAATATTTTTGCCGAACCATTAAATGGTTTCAGCATATATTAGTGTATCTTACTTCCTTACTTACAGACTGACTAACCTT
This sequence comes from Amphiura filiformis, assembly GCF_039555335.1. NCBI lineage: Eukaryota > Metazoa > Echinodermata > Ophiuroidea > Amphilepidida > Amphiuridae > Amphiura > Amphiura filiformis. The sequence goes on from NC_092628.1 coordinate 37,580,704, forward strand.
TTGGTCTGAAATAGACATAGAAATGCCACAAAGGCATGCCCGAGTCATGTCAAATTTTAAAGAGAAAAAAGTAAAGAATATCAAAAATATTTCCCCACCTGGAGGTGGCACTCATCATAAGATCCAGGCCAATATATATGCGTCCTTTTCGTATCTCAAAATGCCAAGAAGGTGTGACCCCCCCTCCCGAGTGGTGTCAAATGACAGAGAACAAAGTGTAAAGAATATAATAAAAATAATTTCCCCACCAGGGTAATACTCCTCATACTGACTCACTGCTCAGACTAAATTCATTTTGAATAAAAATAGCGCATCTACATACATGTAATACATATTGCATAAAACAAACAGGTACATGGCGACATTGTTAGATTTCTTTTTAATGACTTCTGAGGCTCCAGCAAACTGACATCTAATGAGACTCAGTGGTATGAACCACAGCCTCACGATTACTGGTCAATTTGTGGTATTTTGGTTACCATAGGCTTCAATCTGGAAAAATACACCAACACAGAAAAAAAGAGATTGTACCACGGAATGGCAGGAACCCTCGCTCCAGCATCCCTATTACACATATACCAGCAATGAGGATTAATTTAACAATGTTTTTTGTTTTTTGATATTCCTCAAAGCAATGAGGAATTGAAGATTAATCAAATTAACGCACATTATAAATGCACATTAAATGCATACATGTACCGTATGGAACATCACAATCTATTTTTGTCTTTTGCCTGCTTGTTTTCAACCTTGACTACACTCTACATTATCTGTCTACATGTGGATAATCAAGCAATTATTGGCATCTTCATGTGAGTTCATGTATAGCATCAACTATGGTTTTTTTTGTGTTTTTATAAAATATTTTTCTTTCTCTTCAACAGGGTTGTCAGAGAGCCACTTTAAAGTGATTTAGTTCACTATTATTAGGGAATTTGCCAGGGACACTGTGACTATATATAATTTGTTTTTTCTGCTTTTGTATGTTTGATATTCTGGATTATCAAATGAAATCAAACTAATTGCATGCGTGATTGTTTTATATATTTTATATTTTTCAGGGTGTGTGTCCTCTTGATGTTATGTTGGTGCACCATGAATGGTTGATGTTGTTATAAAATTGGTTGGAAACTGAGTGGAAATGTGGAGAGGTTCTTCTCGGCAAAAATGGATATTGCCAAACACACTCAAGGTAAATGACTTATTTTGGAAAGTGTTTTTATATGTTAGTTTTAACAATGTTTTTTGTTTTGTGATATTCCTTTGATCAGGAAGGTGTCACACAATGGGGAAATATCTTGAACACAATTATGCAGTCTTCATTTCAAGATGGTTGCTTTTCAGGGTGCATAACAAATGTTGTACAAAGGGGAACATGCATGGATGAGCAACTATTGGATTGCTACACATATACATTACATACATTTTGTGGGTACTTTATTTCGTTATTCGCAGATGCTAGCCATTTTTGCGGATACTTGATTTCCCGAATCCATTTATTTGGATACAAGGATTAAATTTCTGAACAAGGATTTAATTTCACTAATCAAAAGTTCTCGCAAAATTAAGCGGTTTTACAATTACCCCGAAATGTCTTAAATTCATGCAATGGTAGAAAAATTTCATTGCATGAATAACATAACACTGTTGGATTATAAAATAGATTATGAGGACTAAATTTAATGAGATACACAAACTTTAGGAAGGAGTGGGCGAGTATGAAAAAGCGCCTGTTGATCAAACTCGGAATGAACTGCAGCGATGTGCGCATTATGTAATCATTAATTTTTTTGCAACCAGTTAACCGAATGTATATGATGCACGATAAAATGAGCTACGCGCTACTTTTTAATTTTTTTTGATTTCGATATCTATTTCTTGACTTATGTCCAAATTCATTCCCTGGTAATTTTTTCTGGGACACCCTGTATACCATGGTTGAAAGAAAATTAGATGATGGAACTCAGATTCTGTTGTACACACAATGTGATTTTGTAAAAAGCCATAATGTACGATTTCCGTAAAATTTTAATTTTGTTATTCTTTATTCAAAATGTTGAAATAATAACAAGTAATAACTCCCGGGAAGGGTTGCTGTCCATTTAAAGCTGAAATATGCAGTTCTATGGGAGGACATAAAGTCATAATAAAAAAATAATAACTTGATGTAGAACTTTGCTCTGTTGATCTAAAACACAACAAATTTGTTATAAGATTGTACATTATGGGTTTCCCGGGTACTACACCCCTGGCCAATTTTGTGCCTATTTTTGCATTTTTCTCAAAAATTATAACACATTGGTGACAAGTAAGATATGTATATTGTAGGGGCAAGGACTACAACAACTGTACTGAAAATTCAGCAACTCAAAGCAAGTAGTTATTGATTTATTGATCAAATATTGATTTTCCCTCATTTCTGACTGTAACTCCACAACTGTTGTCTGTGCTGAAATAAAATTTCCTGTGCAGTAGTTGTAGTCCTTGCCCCTATAATATACATATCTTACTAGTCCCCAATGCGCTATAATTTTTGAGAAAAATGCAAAAATAGGCACAAAATTGGGCAGGGGTGTAGTACCCCCTTAAGTAGATTTAGAGTAACTAAGAGGCAAAGCCTCAAATTCTGTACCCTCCACCAACATTAAAGCAATATTATAACATTTTCAAACAAAATAGATTAGCATTTCTTTGCCATAAAATGTTAGCTTTACTGTCAGATATATCCCCTTTTATTTTTGAGCCGAACAACTACTTCAAAAATCAAAGCAAAGAAAATTGGAATTTACTACCAGCGCACATGTATGCAATACGCACTACTCCTTCGGTCATGTTGTGAGTACGACCCTTTGTTGTGTATATCACCGTCGTGCACGCCGCGTAGTACTGTGTGTTATGAACATCGTGTATGCGTTCGACTAACAATTCCATCGTAATAATAAAGGGCTGAATCAGCCTTTTATTCAAAATCTCTGATTTTGACAAAACTACAGCACCTAGAGTCTTGATTTTTGCAGGCTATATTGGTTTAATAAAGTACAATTTAATCGTGTAAAAAATGAATTAAAAAAATTCAGTGAGGGCGTCCTCCTCAGCAAATGTTATAATATGGCTTTAATACAATCTCGTCTCTTGAACCCATCAATAATTCTTATCTTAACCCTAGCTAGAGCAAGGCAAAATTTTAAACTTATTTGGGTCTAGTTTCTAATGTACACTCAACAGAATTAATGCACAAAGCGATGAAATATTTCCTGATATTCACTTATCATTGTAAACTTGCCTTTTAGGGTCATATTTGCAGTTTCATGACTTTTATCCGGCTACATCACTGATTTAGTGAGGTAACATGTACATTGTTGACTTTTTTTCAGTGCTTTTTAAATTTTTCCTTATAAGAGCGGGTAAATTTTTATGGGTATTTTTAGAAAACAAAGAAAGAAAGAAAAAGAATAGAATTTCGGTCGCTACCCTAACCCATAAAGTTTTGAGGTGGCAATTCTAAAGTCTTTGCCTTTTAAATAATGTTTCTATGTTTGTAAATAATGTTTTTTAGTATCTTTTTATGATGAAATCAGTGCCAATCAGTTGTTTCAACAATATAGGTAAGCAAACAAATTGTACAAATGTAAGCGAGCTTTTTTCACATTGCGTTTCTTGCCAGCCCTCGAATTAATCCACGGCATCCATGGCATTTTGCCGTGGGTGCCCATCCCCACTGCCGTAATGCCCTCAAAATATGTCCTATTGTCCTTTACCCAAGGCAGTCACTTGCCGTGCCCTCTAATGAAGTTGCTGTGGGTGCCCCAACCCTCCCTCTTCAGTATAAAATCATCTATCTATGTTTGTGTGTGTTTTCTTCACTTTTGAGATATTGCCTTGGTGCCCTTCTCAAATTTTCAACAGTTGCCATGGTGCCCTCTTGAAATATTACAAACTGCCGTGTTGCCTTGCCTTTTCAGTGAAAATCTAAGTCAATTTTCAACTTGCCCTAAAAAAGTTGCCGTGCCCCTTCAGATCCTTAATTCGAGGGCTGTTTCTTGCTTTTTATTAGATTTTGTCAAATTTAACATTTTGCTGAGAAGGTTACATGTATAGCATTCTATATGTATTTCTCTATTTTTGACAATTAATGTAAATGTACCGTATACATGTATGTGAATCATTAATTGCAAAGCCCATCTTGGTCTGGGGCGGACTCTTGACTGATCTCTACCGGTAGATTTAGGTGTGTTCATCATGAGTTTGGAGAGTTCCTATATGTAGATAGTAAAATACTTGCTCTTAGGGTTGGAAAACAAAACAGTACTTTGGGTCACTCCATTTTACACAAGCTTTGGGTTCATTTTGAAAGTCCTTGTACTCGGCTGATATACAACTTGAAATTATGGATGGGAATGTTAAACGGATGTACCGATTCTTCAATGGTAAACAACAGTTGAAAGTAACCAAATCTGAAAACGACCTTAATAATTTACATGAAACTTGCTCAATTGGCGCCATTGGTACTACATGTAGAATTTAACCTGTTAGAAATTCCTGTTTTGTGAGGTGCATTCTTGTATACATGAAATCTTACCGACAGACAGCTGACATTGATGCGTGTTAATACGTTTTAAAAAGAACGCATCACTGATGCGTTAAATGTTCGAGAAAATAAACGGAATAAGATCCCTACTTGAATTACAAGTGCCGTCCACTAAATAGTGAAAATTCTCAGTCATCCAGTTGTTTAAAATCGCAAAGTTTTGAACCAAATCTTTTACTGGAACTTACTTTTACAATACGTTGCATCTGATACCATCCCGGGGGGTATACCATCAGACTTCATGTGCTGTATTGGTCATGTGACACTTGAAGACATCTAACAAGAAAGGGGACTGTAACTTATCTCACGCATGGGACCGGGCCACCAAGATGATCCTAGTCATCTTCAAGTGTCACATGACCAGCCCAGCGGGTCAGTTACCTGATGAAGTCTGATGGTATCTGACACAACGTATTGTAAAAGTAACTTTCCAGTACAAGATTTAATTCAAAACTTTGTAATGTTGCGCACTCTTCAGCCACCTTTCCAGACCTGACTGACCATGTCTTTAGTGGTGGTTACCATCTTGTAGATGTTTTACTACTAGTCTTGCTTTGAAAATAAATAGCACCACCTACATTTATATGTAAAAAACACAAAGTGGTTTCTATTTCTTTACCACTTTTTAGCAAAGGTGAAACTGTAGCTTTTTTCGTCACTTGTGTTTTGTATTCTACAATACCTTTTGCTGCAAACTTTTTATGTTATATAAATTATTATGTCAAAATTTGTTAACTGTTGATGATGATGAGTCACTCTCCATATTTTCTAATGCAAGGACTTGTGATGATTGCTTAAAAGAAAGAGATAAGGTTGAACAAATGTTAATCTTTTTCCCAGAGCAGCCAGCGCACATAAACGTTGAGAAAAAACAGTGCATCTAGCTGGATTCGAACTGGTGTCCTTCGTAATGCTAGCACAATGCTCTAGCCAACTGAGCCACAGAGGCACGCTGGAGAAGAGTGGAAGATATAAATCTATAAATAGGTGTACTATTAGGTTTGAATGATGTTTGTCGCATTCTGATCGGAAGGCATCAAGAGCTGCATATTTATGTGCGGTGGCTGCCCTGGGGAAAGATTAAAATTTGTTCATCCTATCAACTCAGAGAACTATGTATAAATATTAACTTTCAAGATACAGGGTTGACAGTGGCGTCCAAATGTAGCGTAAGTTATCCCAATGGCGGTCACCGACCATGAAGGGGGGGGGGGAGGTGCACAAGCTGTCTTACGGACATTTTCCTAGCAATAGCAATGAAATCTTAGAATTTTTACTGCATAATGAAATGCTTGAGAAAACGTGGCTTTCCTCATGGAAAAAGAACATTATTACGTTAAAATAATAATAATAATACCGCAACCGTGAAGATTGGAGTAATACCAATTTTTTCCAAATCAACGGTGCTTTTAAAACATAGTTGCACTGGAGCTTGAACACTGTTCTCAGCCATAGATGTTTGTAGTTTCCCACAAATGTTGACACTCATCAGACTAATTTTGTTACTTATGCAGTGCTTTTATTTGGAATGTCAGATAAAAAGAATTTCTATTCCTCTTAATTTTATACTAAAAATGAACTATATACATGTAGATGTTGATTTTAAAAAGAAAGTACGTATGACATTATAAGATAAGACCTTTGGTGCACAGTTTGCAGTTCATAGAAACATTAATTTTACCAGACTGACACTTGATACCATTTTATCAAACCATATTCAATATTCCACGCAATTAGCTATCAGGTTAGGAATAATAATTCATCAACATCTGGTGCAGAATAATTTGGTTTACATGGCTTAATATAACATGATCTGTGAATTGCAGGCTTTAAATTAACCCTAACACGGCCCATGATTTTTCACTATTAGAAGGGAAAGAAGGATCAAAATAGGGAGACAAGATGAACAAAGAATTCATTTGATACCCCCCTGGAATTAAACTTTGGACCCCTCGAATTGTCAAGCACATGATCACCGACCGGTAAACATGGGGGTTTCGTTGGCCAGGCCAGCAATTCCTTTTGTGATATGTATAAAATAAAAATAAATAAATGTAGACATTTATAGAGCGCTTTATGCCGTAAACAGCCTCTAAGCGCTTTACATTTATTCCGCCGCCAGTACAATATGTCGGAACCACGTTTGCAGCCTACAAGTGGCGAGGGTCCATCAGTACAACGACTGTGACTACCCCCAACAGCTTCCCATTGCACCTAGGGTGATTGTGTCTTGGCATCATGTGGGATACATGCACACCTGTTTTCCTTGGTAAGATTTTGTAAGATTGATAGGCGTTAGGGTTATAATTTGAGAAATTTGCAGTAAAATGTGATGTTTCCTTTGTTTTTACAGAAAGTCATCTCAATTTGTGCTGGGAGGCAGCCAAGACGTAGGACAAACAATGCTGTCCAGTCGGGGATGGAGCGCAAGCGTTTGCGCCCATGGAGATGCCTGGTATGTATAGCATGCATGTCAGCATGAACACTACATTTTGGTGGGATCCATCCAGGCAGCCAGGCAATGGCTATGTTACAAACACCCCAATCTTAACCTAATTACAATAGTAAAATGGTGAATTTTCATAGAACTCTTCAATATTTTTTGTGCATGATTTGGTGCAGACCGACAGTGTTAATTTTATGATGTGGTACCATTGAATTTTTTATCAATCAACTTTGATGCCTAGCTATCTCCCCCCCCCCCATATATACATTGTGTAAGGTGCTACGTGAAAACATCAGTTTTGTATGATATCATCTAATAGTCGTAAGGTAAGCTTTTAAAACTCACGCTGAAATGACAAACTATGAAGTTAGTAATGATGACTTGCGGTTTACTTCCGGCTTACGATCAGACTTTCGCTAAATACCGGTGCCATTAGCAATTGTGTGTGCACCTTGGTAAGCTTACTACACAAGATAGCATGGAAATATCAGCATATTTGAAACATCTTGGTTGAAAAAAATTGTGTAGGGGGCATTTAATCTTACATTAATAACAAATGGGTTGGTCCTGATTGGCAGATTGTACCTGAATTCAAGCAAAATGACATCACTCACGTCAAGGCTCTTTTACATGATCCTCCAAGTGCATGCATTGACCAATTTGCGAAAGGTGTATGACACAGATTTGAACCCAAACCGGGTTAGTTTTTTTTGGTCCATCCCAGTGGAGTCCATAGGATGGAGAGGGCCACCTAACCAGGGTGGTGATAAAAAAAATGGTTTTTGAATGGGGTTTTATAGGTTAATGTTAGGCTACTTATGAAGCCAAAATTTACTTTTTGTCCTGTTGGAGGTCAATCCCATTTCTTGTGTTTGATTTGCAGCAAAATCTCCCAAATTTTCCATTTACATCAATTTCTGAAAGTCCAGATAACCAGGGAAGAACTTCAAAAACTTCCATGATAGCATAGCACATTATCATGCTTATATGACTAAGAGTAAACAAACAAACAAACAAAAAACAAGCAAAATATCATTGTTGTGTAAATAAAGTCAAGGTCCAGCTAATCTACCATGTTTGTCCTCTTGACATGTTTTATATGAAGGGAATGAGAAAATAAACCATTAATTGCATTTTTGACACTTTTACAAGCAGTATTTAAATTAATTTTCTCCAAAATTGACCTCCATGCTTTGATGATGATTCCTACCAGTTCTGAATGAAATGAAACTGGTCAGTTTTTTGCATCACAGTTTGTGTGATGGACTCACAAAATTAATTAGCAAGTAATTTTCAAAATTGTGTTGCATTTTGTGATGTGAATCTGTGTAAATTCAACACTGCTGCCAGCCACCCAATCTCAGAATTGTGTCACTTTTCTCATCATACTCCTGGTACTATGTTGGAGTAGGATGGCATGACCCACTAGCTGGAATGCCATCCTATATTATGTAATGGTAATGGTAACTGCTTCTCAGGTCCTGATGGTAACAGGTTTTGAGAGTACTTGCTTCTAATTGCAATGATAGATATTGACATACATGTATTGTAGCCTGTTTATGGTGAGCCCATAATGAGTGATAATGGTTCTTGCTTAAGGTAAGCCACAATCAGAGATTGATAGCCTGTTTATGATAAGCCCAATCAAGTATAATTCTACATATTATAAGCCAGAAACGGGTATTGATACAGCCTGTTTATGGTAAGCCCAAGCAAGTCATAAACTCATAATGGCTCTTGCTATAATGATAAGCCATGAATATGGATTCATACAGCCTTGAGTCTTGAGTTCATTCACTCCTTCAGTAAGCTAGGCTGTCCTAGGAGGATTGTGCTGTGCATACGTGGCAGAAGGTGCTCATAAATTTACAACGTGCAAGTAAAAACCGAAGACCGGCAGGTTACAATGATTGGTGGGTTGGTGTAGTAGTCATTTCCCTGAGGGCTGGTAGTGCCAGGGTCTGGAATTGGCTGACTGTTGTTGCTGCAATGACTGGTTGTGGTAGTCTGTTCCAGATTGGGATGGTGCGAACAAAGAAGGAGTATCTGTATGTGTTTACTCTCGACTGAATGGGTTGGTAACTCAGGGTGTTGGTTGCTCTTCCCAGACGAAGTGATGGTATAACTACAGTCGGGAAGGGGATGTTCACAAGTCCATGGTGGATTTTGAAAATGGTGCCCTGGTTGAGTAATCGTCTGGTGGCAAGGGAATCCCATTTGAGGCGTTGTAGCATACTAGTCACACTTGCGGTTCGCTCGTAGTTGTTATAAACAAACCTAGCAGCTTGATGCTGTACAGACTCCAAAGCATTCACCTGCTCACAAGAATACGGGTTCCATGCAGCTAAAGCAAATTCCATTTTTGGTCGCACTAGAGCCTGGTAAGCCTTGGTCTTAACATGTATCGAGCAAGATGACAAGTTCCGTCGCAATACACCCAGGGTGCTACGGGCACTAGATGTGATGTTTAGGGCGTGATCCTTCCAGTCAAGATGTTTGTTAATTGTGACACCAAGATATTTGTGCTTCGATGACTTAACAATGCTGTGACCGTCCACCTGATAGATGTGATTCAGTGGTTTGGTCTTGCGGGTGATTGTTCAAATCATCTTGGAGAGTGTCTTGGTCTTCAGTGCTCTGGATTTCGCGATACAGGATACTGTCATCCGCGAATAGACGGAGAGTTAAGTTGATGTTGGTTACGATGTCATTAATGCACAGAAGAAAGAGGGTTGGACCTAGGACTGAGCCTTGTGGAACTCCTGAAATTACCGGTGACCACTTGGAGTGGGTGCCATTGATGGTGACACATTGCACACGTCCCCCCAGGAAATCCTGAATCCAATTGAGTGTCTTTCCTCTTATGCCATAGTAAGTTAGCTTGGATGCAAGATGTTGATGGGGCACCTTGTCGAACGCCTTGCTAAAGTCAAGAAGCAAGACGTCTGTCTGCCCTCCTCTATTCAACACTTCTGACCAGTCCTGCGTAACCTGGATCAACTGGGTTTAACAGGACATCCTTTCCCTAAATCCATGCTGCTCATCGACAATGATGTGGTTCTTGGCGAGATGTTTTGCAGTATGTGATAACACAATGTGTTCCATCAGTTTGCAAGATCTATGCAAGTAAGGCTAACTGGACGGTAGTTCTCGGGCGATGACTTGCTCCCTTTCTTGTAAATGCCAGTTACCAGTGCTCTTTTCCAGTCCCAGTCAGAAGGTAGTGTACCGCTGTCATATGATTGTTGGAATATGAACTGGAGCATGGGTCCAAGTTCTGAAGCATAGTCTCTTAAAAATCTTGAGGGTATGTTGTCAGGTCCGCTTGCTTTATTACAGTTAAGCTGCTGAAGTTGCTTTTACATGTAGTTCAACATGCAAATTGGAAATGTCAGTAAATGGTGAGGCGCCTTTACTTGGTATATTGTCCACCTTCTCTTGTGTAAAGACTGACGTGAACTGTTGGTTTAAGGCTTCAGCAATGCCTTTATCGGATGAATAAGTCCTGTTATTAACAGTTAATGGAGGTATCCCAAGTGATTCCTTCCTAAGAGATTTGATGTAACCCCAGAATCTTTTGGGATTTGTTTCAAGGCTTGGGCCAATGATGTCTGATTTATAAGACTCATGACTCTCTCTGATCATATTAGTGACCTTGTTTCTTTGCTTTTTGTAAGCATTGTAGAGTTTTGTTTTGTTTGTGGAGCCTGCATTTTGCGACTTCTTAAACAGTTTGTCACATTTTCTCATCTGACGGACAATGAGCGGGCTTATCCAAGGATGAGATTGTTTCCCATTGGACATCTTGTGGGGTATAAACTTGTCCATGTCAGTATGCACAATGTTCTTGAATTTTAGCCAGTTTGTTTCGACTGAGTTATTTTCTGGCTTACTATCAAGGAAGGAGTTTACCTCCCTTGTAAGCGAGTTCTTTAGTGAATCGACATCAGCTTTTTGATATTGAAAGATCTTTCTTGGGACCTTTCTTTTAACAGTTGGTGACACATTTATACTGCAAGTAACAATTAGATGATCTGAAATACCAGGATGTGTTTGAATATTTGAGACCATGCTTGGATTATTTGTAATGATTAAGTCCAAAGTGTTTTCATGCTTGGATTATTTGTCATGGTAAGCCCAAGCAAGTATAATAGTTCTTGCTTAGGGTAAGCCACAAACAGGTTTTGATACAACATGTTTATGGGAAGCCCAAGCAAGTATGGTTCTTGCTTAGGGTACGCCACAAACAGGTATTGATCACATAGCATGTTTATTGGAAGCCCAAGCAAGTATGGTTCTTGCTTAGATAAGCCACAAATAGGTATTGATACTGCATGTTTATAGAAAGCCCAAGTAAGTATGGTTCTTGCTTAGGTAAGCTACAAACAGGTATTAATACAGCATGTTTATGGGAAGCCCAAGCAAGTATGGTTCTTGCTTAGGTAAGCCACAAACATGTATTGATACAGCATGTTTATGGGAAGCCCAAGCAAGTATGGTTCTTGCTTTAAGCCACAAACTGGTATTAATACAGCATGTTTATGGGAAGTCCACACAAGTATGGTTCTTGCTTATGGTAAGCCACAAACTGGTATTATGGGAAGTCCAAGCAAGTATGGTTCTTGTTTACGGTAAGCCAAGAATAGGTATTGATTTAGCCTGTTTATGAACTTTATGGTTCAACAGGTTGGTAAGCCCAAGCCCTGGCCCAAACAAGTGATAATTTTTCTTGCTTAGGGTTATTAGCCACAAGCAGGTATTGGTAGTGATACAGCCTGTTTATGGTAAGCCTAAGCATGGAAGTAACTAGTACTACTTATGGCCTAAGCAAGTAATAATGGTTCTTGCTCATGTTGCAGTACGGTCTGAACAGGTGGTTATGCCACCTGCTGAAGGTAAGTCAATACAAGGGGTGCCCATTGGACCTGAACAGGTGATGATATTGCCTGCTTTCTAAACACATACTTAATTGTGAAGCAAGGCATCAGTCAGCAAACAATTTTATTTGATAAGAAATAGTGCAACAGGGTTCGAAATAATATGATGTTTTTACTGTCTTTATTTGCAAAATTGATATTGCCAAGAACTGGGGTTTTCATCCCCCTACATCACCTGCTTCAGGCTGCTTGATACCTACCCACTGACCTACAGTGATTGCATTAAAAAAAATACTTGTGGTATTTGTTTTATCACATATTCTAAACTTTTGATAGTACAGTGGCAACTCATTAACACGAATGAAGTTCCTGATAACACATGTGTTTATAAATATACATTCCCAAGCATACATTTCACATGTTATTAGAACTGGATAACACGAACTCCTGATAACAAGAAGTAATTCCGCACAACTTTGTGTTTTAAATGAGTTTCCACTGTAGTTAGTACATTTTAAAAGTTTAGTTAGGGTAAGGAGTCACAGAACAGTGTTATTGGGCTGTCTTTGGACCAGTATGTAAAAGTGGAACAACAAATGTATTATGTAGTACATACTTTGCTTTGGTGATAATCGGATTACACATAACACTTCGCTGGCGAATAGCTATGGGCTGGATATCATAACAAATACATGTATGCAAAATACAGTTAAATAATAAACCCAAGAAAAAGATGAGGATGAGGAGAACATGTAGAAAATTACCGTACTGACGCGAGTATAGTCCCACCTTCGAGTAAAGTCCCACCCCCAAATTTTTTTTTTGGCTTTGGAGTGTCCCAGGACCTGGACCTAAATGCTAGGATCATTCATGGTTGGCCTAAAAAAAAAATTCAAGATGTTTTGTAAATTTTAATATGAAAATTGATATTTTGTATTCATGTCATACTCTATTAATGATTCCAAAATGCATTCAAATTCAATGAATTTTGAAATCATTAATAGAGTATGACATGAATACAAAATATCAATTTTCATATTTAAAATACAGAACATCTTGAAAAAATTTTTTTTTTTTTTTTTTTTTTTTAGGTCAACCATGAATGATCCTAGCATTTAGGTCTAGGTCCAGGGACACTACAAAGCCGAAAAAAAAACCAAAAAACTTAAAAACTTTTTGAAATTCGAGTATAGTCCCACCCCCAATTTTGAAAAATGTTCACCCAAAAGCGGGTGGGACTATACTCAAGCGTCAGTGCTGGTATGTCCCCAATTAGGATTTGTTTTGGATATTGTCAAAGATGTTTCCAGGCCTGGAAAAAATGGGGAATTCAGGAATCTCATTCCCAGGAAATTTGTTCATCTAGAGGGAAATTGGACTTTTTTGTATAAAGGTTCACGCGTTTTAAACTCGCCACCCATGAGTTAATCTCATATATTTTCATAATTACAAAAGCTAGATCAGTGCATGTGGTCTCATTTGAAAGCTGTATTATTATGTCATATTCCTGCAAAGTGGCATTGCCATAGTCAATCCAGAAGTGAAGATATAGCTTTTTGTAGCTTGAAGTACAGGGGCGGAGGCAGAGGCGGAGGCGGCGCCGCCTGTACAAACTATATGGGAAATTGACATTTTTAGTACAATTTTTGCAGAAACGTTGATATTTTTCTCAAATCTTTGTGTATGGCTATAAATTTGGTACCAAAAGAAAGCTAACATGTTCTACTTTATTGTTTTATGATTGACAAGTAGGTAAATGAATGTATAGTATGGACAAACTGGGTGATAATGAAGAAAATAATAATAACATACGGTAGTGATTTTGTGACAATTATAAACTTGCAAATCGGTAGTAAAATTAGTTTTAATATTATTTCATGTCCATTGATTTATTTTATTTTAAAAAGCCAAATAATGTTAACTGTTGGGCCTATATACTTTCCAGTAATTAAGAGTGCACTTTTTTGTTTATTTTAAAAGTCAATTAATGTCAGCATGATGCTAAAGACCTTTTTGCATCCAATAAATCGGTAAATGCATGAAAATGAAGATGAATTTGGACATCAAGATCAGTTTCCTCCAGGAACTACGGTCAATCATCTATGGATACTACTAAAAAGTACAATCTGCACAACATTCAGGCAATCCACATCACTACAAAGCCAATCCTAAAGCCAATTGATGCTATCATACCTAAAGACTGTGTATCAGATTTTGGCATCAAAATATGCCATCGGACACAACCTGCATGGACTATGTGGATGTAAATGTAATGTGTGCAATTGCACTCTTTAGATACTTTTTGCATAGTCTATGAAGTTAAAATCCTAATATTTGTACATGTATGTTTGAAAGAATCAGCCTGTTTTCATTGGACATCTAGATAAATTTCATGTACTATCTTTAAGATGCATTGCCATAGATATTAATTACTCGGTAAACGCAAGTTGTTTATCAGGTATGTTAATGGTTTTTTTTGTAAATTATGATGACTTGTTTCAGTGATTCTTCCTGCCACAAAAGCTGGTTGGAATGTGTAATAGTTAGTCTGATATAAATTGATAGGTTTTTGGGGTGATAATGGGCAATTAAGACACTTACATACATGGACTCTGTGAGAAGATTAAATTTCCGATTATAATTTTGCACCAAATTGGGATGGAAATATTTATTTTGGGTGAATCATGAACCCCGTGCAATTTTATATTGTTGTAAGGGTCTAAGTGTGCTCTGCAAGAAAATAACATTATTTTTGCTATAGGGTTACCACAGAAAATGTTATTGTAAAAAACATTGAATGACTACAAATATAAAAATATTCACATTTCAGTCAATGTTAGCTTTTTATCTTACACCTAGTGTCAATTCTGAATGCATATTTGGATTCCTTGGGCAATTTCCTTTCAGAAAATGTATACTTTTACTACCATAGGGGGTATACTTCAGCAAATGTGAATTTGTAAATATATGTAAAATCATGTCGCGAATGCAAAAATCACCATGTAACGCGAAAGGAGGCGACCTTAAGGGGGTACTGCACCCCTTGATAAATTTATGACTATTTTTGCAGTTTTCTCAAAAACTAATAAAACACTGGTAACAAAAATTATACATTTATAGGGGCAAGGAATCCAGTTACTACACTGGAATTTCAGTTACGCAAAACAAGAAGTTATTGATTTATTGATCAAATATTGGTTTTCCCTCATTTTTGACTGTAACTCCACAACTGTTGTCTGTGCTGAAATAAAATTTTCAGTGCAGTAGTTGTAGTCCTTGCCCCTATAATATCTAACTTGTCACCAATGCGCTATAATTTTTGAGAAAAATGCAAAAATAGGCTCAAAATTGGCATGGGGTGTAGTACCCCCTTAAAACGCACGACCAAAGATACATAAGAAATGGTGGGAAATTCCTGGGAAATGAACATTTTTTCCAGGCCTGGATGTTTCTAGAAAGAAAGGTATTGCTATTGCACAAGGACATAGACATTTCAAGACAACAAGGTTATTTTTCAAGCGACGCTTTTAATACCATCTGTACTCTTGTTAGAGTACCGTAGTGTATGCAAAATAATGAAATGTGTGCATTTATGTTGGACTTTGAGCTGTACAAATTTCCTGTTTCATTTCATTCCATGATACGTCAGTTTCCTTTGAGCTACACATATAGCGCTGTGTCTGCCTAGGCACCCACACAGGGTTGAAAGGGGATTCAGGAGGCTTATTTTTGGATTGCTCAATTTATCTAATCTCTCGCTGTCCTAAACAATGTTTTTGAAAAAATACTGCCCTCTATTAGTCTGATTCAGTCAGTCACTTTCCAAGCAACGGAATGGCTGTTTTTGCTGTTAAAATGCCCCCTGCCCCCCTCAAATCAGTATATTGTACAATTTATTAATGATTTCAAGTAAATTATACCATAAATTGGCCATTTTTTGGGTTCAATTGCTTTTTTTTTTTAAGCAGGAGGAAACCGGAGATCCTGGGGAGAAAACCTGCGAGAGCGAGCATGGAATGGGGATAAACGAAATGCATACAGTTCTTGGGCACGGCCGGGGCTTGAACCCGGGACCTCACAGTGGTGCAATGCGAGGGAACTTCTGCTGTGCCAACTCGCTCTCCTTTATAAAATATGTAACATGTAAAAAACACTCTTTTGGGGAAAATTGGCAGGTGAGGCTTTTCTCATCCATCACATCCAGTGTAAGCAAATCTGTGCAGGGTAGATAGATTATAAATAAACGGTTTATATAATACCTTAATCACCAAAACAAAATGTCACATAGGCCTACCATATACATTTGGATTGTGTACAAATGCACATTTGTTTTGTACTGCTGATGCATGATAACTGAAAGATGATAACTTAATTATCATTTGTAATCTTTTGTTTGTTATCAAAATTAAATTTCATTCAAAACATAATTGATATTCGTAATTTGCATGTGATTCAAAGGTTTGTTCACATATGACTCTTTGGCACACATACATTGTTTTCTATTTTGCACACGATGCAACAGATCTGCTGTATCACATCAAATATACAACATTCAGTATTTTTCTATTGCAGTAAAAAGCTGTGATACTTCAGTTAAGGGATTAAAAAAGCCCATTTAGAGTGATCTTCCTCTGGTATTTCTCTGGAATTTATCCTTCAAAAAGTAAGATAATGCTGGAGGAAAAAGCCATGGTTCCTCATCAGAACACATCTCGGTGAATAAACTATGCATGGGCATATACCAGCAGATAACCTTTTTCCTATAATTATGCAATTGAAGTCTGTGGCATCAAGCATTTCTGTGGTACATGTATTTTGTCACAGTAGAAAACTCCTAGCCTTCAGTGACTATATTCCCATTTTCTTCTCATCCGGAATAATACCGTACATAAGTGACCAATAGAAAAAGGCTGATAGAAAGGTTTTGTCTGGATAGCTAGCTGCAGTGCTCAAGGATCAATCATAATGTGAATGTTTAGTTCTTTTCTGTGACCATTTTGACTTTGTCTGCCAGAAAGATAATAGTTTGCACATCAATATTGAAGCCTACAATGTTGTAGCAGCAATGGTATGTACAGTTGTATACACACATGATTATATAAATCCCTCAAAGGAGTCAGCAAATCGATTTGCTTGATGATTTGTGCTGGATGACAAAAGTGATTTGTGTAGCAGTAGCACTAGCAAGAGCAAAAACAACCTCAAAAACAAGTCATCAATGTTTGGTAACAAAGATTGGACCCTTTTTTGAAACTCAATTTGAAACTATCAAAGCAAAGTGGACACAAAATTTAAAAATGTTTAGTGTATGGAGACATTCAATATGCATTGAATTTACCATAGGGTATGAATGTCTCCATAAATACAATTGTAAAACTATCTGAGTACCCGTGCGGCCAGTTCGGTGAAAATTATGTGTCCACTTTTCAGATGTTGTGTCCACTTTTCCTTCTTCAGTATAAAAAATGTTTAAAGTTTCCTCCTTTGTCACCAACTATTGCTAATTTTCATAAACTTGCTCATTAATTATATATGCAAATTAGAGGGCAGCTTCACTATATAATACATTAGAACATACACGTATTATAAACACTTTGACCAAGTTTCAAGGCATTAAGTATGCAAAATAAAAGCACCCTGAACATTTATGCAAGAATTTTTAGCAAATCATTTTATTAATTTATTAAAGGTCCGTAACCCGATCGACAACATCAACCCCCCCCCCTGATTTTTTTCATTGTCGATGATTTTTGGTATCACACAATAGATAATATTTTTCTCATTACTATCCTGAAATTTGACACTCTTGGTCGATGTATTTCCGGACAATTCACACAAAAACTGCTCAATTAGAGGCTGCGAGTGGTATACCACTTCGGATTTCTGGGCAGGCATTATTATGAATGAAATCGTAATATTCAGTCTCCTCAACAGCTAGTTTGGTTTCGCGTCATTCACATAGTATGAAAAAGTGAACCGCAATAACTGCTGAGGAGACTTCAGATCGACGACGGTACTATAAAGATTTAAAAATTCCGAAGTATTTGCAGTTGCCTGCGTGGCACAATTGGCTAGAGTGTCATATTTTTGTACAAGAGGTCCCGGTTCAAAACCCGATAGTGATAGGTTTCTTTTTCTTCTCCATTTTTTAAACCCAAACTTTTTTACATTCATTTGAAATGTGCATATTGCAAGGGGAAATATTATTATTACCGTATTGGTCCGAGTATAGTCCCACCCGTTTTTTATGTGAAAATTTTTCACAATTGGGTGGTGGGATTATACTCGAATTTCAAAAAAAAAAAAAATTTAAGTTTATTTTTTCCGGTTTTGGAGTGTCCTGGACCTAGACCTAGATGCTAGGATCATTCATGGTTGACCTAAAAAAAAAATTTAAAAAAATTCAAGATATTTTGTATTTTTAATATGAAAATTGATACTTTGTATTCATGTCATAGTCTATTCATGATTTCAAAATGCATTCAAATTCAATGCATTTTGAAATCATTAATAAGTATGACATGAATACAAATTATCAATTTTCATATTAAAATACAAAATATCTTGAATTTTTTTTAATTTTTTTTTTTTTTTTTTTTTTTTAGGTCAACCATGAATGATCCTAGCATCTAGGTCTAGGTCCAGGACACTCCAAAACCAAAAAAAAAAAAAACTTAAAAAAAAAAAAAAAATTTTTTTACAAATTCTGAAATTTTTTTGAAAAATGGGGGGTGGGATTATACTCGGCGTGGGACTATACTCGGACGAATCACGGTATTTTTTTTTTTTTTTCTGAACCGGCACGAAAAAGAGTTTTTAAAAAATCAAAAAATTTTCCATTCAATACGGGCATTCCCAGCATTGTCGTCAGGGCATTTCTGTTTTGCTTTGCTATTGAGCTCTATTACCATTATGCCATAATTTATACACAACAATCTGTCATGAACGATATACAGACGAACATGAAAAAACTGGTTGTGGGGAAATGTCATTGTAGTATCGAACTGTACCTAGTGGAGTGGAGCTTGGCTGTCAGTGCAACCACGCACACACGGCACATGACGAACGGGAATTGCTTGCCTTCCCGAATGCAATTCACGCATACAAAGTATTGGATTGCAAATTTTGCTATTTATTCACATTTACACAGAATGAGAAAATGCTCTTTCACAAAGCTGCATAAAGGGGACAATATTTGATATTATATGTAATTTTAAAGACAATCCATATCCAAAACCATTAGGGTTACCCCCTTTAATGAGCTTCTCCAATCATTAACTTTATTGATTATTGATAAAAACAATAAAATACAAAGCAAATATAAATTGATATATTTTGAAAACCGTATGCATCCGATTTGCTTCAAACATAAGGCATATGATAAGTGTGCTTTGCTCTACTCAATTAATCTATTTACAACATGAACAGAGCACTTCCAAAATGACTCCAATACCACATTAATTCAACCAAATTGATGTGTATCATTCTTTTCATGTGTAGTTTTGATAAGACAATATAATATGAATGAATATTTACTCTTTTTACAAGTTACAAGTCTACTTCAGAAGTTAAATAATTTATTTATTTAAATCAATTATGCTTTGCAGTTTATATTTAACAGTTTCACCATATAACATACAATTTACAGTTTTCTTATTTACTTTGAGAAACATTCTGAGAAAATATTTTCCACCCCACCAAGTGATATCAATTGGTAAGTGCAGTTCTGATTCACTTGGTCCTGGCTGACTTGTTTGTTAATACTTTTTTAAAACTGTCCATTAAAACTACCCGAGATAATTAATAATCATCACAAACAATTAGGTTCTCATTACCATAGTGGAATAATGGCTTTCTCTGATCTTCCCACGAGAAAATATTGAAACTTTTGTTTTGCTTGGGTTAACAGCAACATTCCACGTTTGCTGTTTAGTGGACTGTGAAAAGCAAGATAAATTCATGTTTCTGATACAACAACAAAGCTGTATAGAGCCCTCTGCAGTCCAAAAGTAACTAGACATCGGAAAAAAACTCCTAAATCCCATGATGGTTTGTTGCACAGCCATGTAGGCATACAGTCACAGATCGGGAAGTGAGCCCCCTAGCACAGATCTGATGCATGGTGGCGCTGGCAATGAGATACTGTACTTAATTCAACTAATCAGGTCTCATAGCTTGTCATGGATTTATTGAATGTGATACAGGAAGTTTAAAAGTCAAAGTGTAATCAAATTGTACAATAAGAATTGAATGAAGAACACCCATAGGGTTACGTCAGGGACGATAAAAAAAATAACAACAACGATAATGATTACATTTAAAATAATAATGATCAGTGAGTACTGTTTGGGCACTTTCCATGACTTCAGATTAATTACAAACAGTTACAACTTATAAATACATGATTAGAGCACACCAGGGGTAGCACTAGGTTTTCAAACAAGGGGTCAAAAATTTGAAATTTTGTGAAACTATAGATCCAAAACAATGGAAATAAAGGGTTTAAACAGGGAAGTGGGACTAGTCCCACTTCCCTGGTTTAAATGACCCTTTAGCAACACCTTAATGGTAATTTTGTGCGCCAAAAGCGAAAAGAATGCACCTATGTATGACCCCATGGCGGAAATAAGCGCTACCCCTGGAGCACACTTCTCTAGACCCTATTGGTATGAAAAATATTGGTGGGTTAACAGCGAAAATAAAAGCCTCATGAAAATGTCCCGCTATACTACTATGGCATTGTATTTCTACTACTAATTGAGTTCAGCATGCATTTGCACTTGCTGCGTGATGTGCTGCATGAGCTTCCAGACTGTGGTCCTGAGCAATGAGTTTTAAAAGCATCTTCAAACACCAGTCCATTGCAAGTCTTGGGAGGTCCTTCCTGATTTGATCCATGCATGTAATCCTTGGTTTACCTGCTCTACACCTGGCACAACTACCGAGTTCTGTAAACCGCCATTGCTCGTAAGTCAATTTGTGAAAATTGACCAAGAAATGAAGGATATATATACCGGGCCCAAAAGTATGTTACTCTGTTATCCTCCAAATCAATGGGGTAGGCAATGGTTATCTTATAACACAGAGAGTGTGCATTCATCCATTATGCCATCGTTTTATGTGCCGTGATACCCCTTTGAAATGTGACTCATAAAATACAAATTTTGATTTGGACGTTAATGGACCTCCTGTCCCGATATCTCCATTGGTGTTTGTACAATTTTCACAAATACAGGGGTTACCTGAAAGAACTGTATCGTCTGGAACTTAATTTTTTGAGTATTTAAGGCATAAACCAAACACCCGGACCAAACATAACTTGGCATGTTATTGATACAGTTTTTTTGAAGTCGATATATATCGGAAGATACAGTATCTATATATTGACACATTAATATCAAGATGCAATTTACATTTCTTCAATAGGCCCCCTACATAACAAAACGATCGTGCAAAGACTTTTGGGGGATCTTCTGGAGGGGTTTGAGACGACATGATTTGGAATTGGGAGACGGAAATTTGCGATAATCTAAGCATGTTTGCCTATCGTTTGAGTATCGATATTACCACTGAGTGTACCAACATGTTGGAAATCTTTGAATTTTCCGACCATCGATACTTTCGACAATAGATAACAGGCCTTAACTCAAAACTAAATAACTGATGTGGTTGAGGAATATATCATCTATCACATACTTTTTGAATTGTGACAATTGACCGCTCCATTTTTGAAATAAAAGAATTTTACAAAACTACCTCATTTTTCGTCCGTTCCACAAAGCAGTTCTTATTTGCCAAACGATTTTATCTGAAATGTTGTGAAAGTTGGCAAAAGAATGATTTGTGTCACAAAATATGTGCACAGCGGTATAAGGTACAGTGTAATACAAGCACATTTAATCCTATGGAGCTTTATTTGTTTTCATTATTTTGTAGCGTTCGCTTGGCAACAAAAAGGCAATGTTTTAGGTAGCGCAAGCTATTCATTTGCATTATTTGTATAAATTGAACATTTCTAGTGAAAATTAAAAATTATTGAGGAAAAAGTTTTAACTTTATAACAGATTAAAGAGAATTGATCTGGCCCTAACTGGGAAGGGGTAGTACTTTACTGCTGCTTTTGCAAACACTAGGAAGAATACTAGCCTCATTAGCATGTTATTATGTTTATAAAATGGTAATGGAAATATGTATTTTTTCTTTACCCAAAATTATTTTTAAACCTTGGCAGTTGAATATAATGTACAATTGCTAGGAAAAATGATTCACATAAAATTCAAATGCTCAGCATTGAGATTCTTACACCTCATATTTTGTACTTTGCAAGTTAAGACACGTTTATTGACCGACTCTAGCATGCATGTGGCTCAACAACTTCTTCCACTGGAGAATAACTATTGTGTAAGAAGTGCATAAATCGTGAGTGTCTAAGTGCATTATACAATAAGATGGCCCCACCATTATAAATAATTTCTTGAACTCTTAATAATAATGTATTGATAAATATGGTGTGGAAGAAGGTATGTATGTAACAACACACTTCTCTATGTCTCCTACATAAGCAAGTCATCAGAATTATAATATCATGCCAAGGATAAAGTCCGATTCATGCTTTTAAAACATCGCAGCATCATGGAATGAATCTTTAAGTTCCTTACAGACTAGGAATATACTCACCTGGTATGGCCTAAATACAAATTTGCATCAAGACAAATACCAAGTTATGGTGTAGTTAAGTAATTTGCCGGCGGCGAATACTATGAGTAATGCTGCTGCATTACTTACACCATAACTTGGTATTTGTCTTGATGCAAATTTGTATTTAGGCCATACCAGGTGAGTATATTCCCCAGTCTTAAGGGGTGGGGTATGAACGTTTGGACAGTATTTATTGTGGGATATTAGAGCACATCAGACATATCAAATTGCATTCTGAATACGAAGAATGTCCTTCTGATATCAAATAATTTTATGGCAAATCATTAAAATTGATATTTTTGATATTTAACAGTACTTGAAGTAAACTTTATAAATCTGATGATTTATACTTAAAGTGTATGTAGGTGGGATGAAAAGCCGACGATCAATTGAAAATTTTGACCTTTAAGTATCGTCGGCTTTTCCTCCCAGCTACATACACTTTAAAATATATCATTAGATTTATAAAATTTATTTCGAGGACTGTTATATATCAAAAATTTGAAAAATATCAAATTTTAATAATTTGTCATAAAATTTAATATTATATTGTGAATTTCAAAAAATTAAAATTATTTGATATCAGAAAGACATGCTTCGTATTCAGAATGCAATTTGATACATCTTAGGTGCTCTCATGTCCCACAAAAAATACTGTCGAAACGCCATAAACGCTCATTCTAGATCCCTTAAGGAACAAGAAATCACTCACATTTATGTGAGGCTTTGTGTTAATTTCTTTTGATGTACATTTTATTCATTCATTCCAAACTGCTCACTGCCAGTTCACCTTGACGGTTGCAAATTTTATTATGTTTTATTATGTTTCATGTTTCCACACGCACTCGCCATATGCGACCTACAAATTTGCTAACTAGTCACCAAATGAAGTAATACTACTCTGATCAGCATAACAGCGCCTAGGGTATATGGCTTCACGAAGCGCACATATGTGTCCCAAGCTCCCAAGTATTTAACCAGAACTAGATCAGTTTGAAAGCTTAAAATTTACGTACAAGTCTGACAAGTCTGCACATTTGACCACTTTTGAGAAAAGCTACAAAGATACACACAAAAATTTGTTCCAAGAATCCAATTCCCGAAGCATACTACTAGTATTACATGATTACACTGTACTGTCACCTGTTCGTACATTCCGGGACTCGCGAGAATCCCCCACAGCATGTATCTAGGGAGACTAACCATAATGCCCTAGCTGCTTTAATGGCAAGGGGGGAAGGAAAGAAGGAAGAAAGAAAGAAGAAAAACTTTTTTTCTCAGGTGCGGTTATGAACCACCGACCCCTCGAGTGCTAGAGACGTGCAAGGGCCTATCTTGCCACAGAGGTGTAGCTTTGCCGGGCAAGCTTTCCGTGACCATATGACTGTTTGCATGATCACACAATCACATCATGTGAGAAACCTGCCCGAGCATGCTTTGTGAAGTTTGGTTTTTTGATATTTCGTACAGTTAGGGTTAATGAGGTCAATCTGATGACGTCGTGATATTTTCATGACCCAGATACACGTACAGTGCATATCGCCCAGTGTATAATACAAGCACATGTGTACAGTTCTTATATAAACAGTACTTAAAATGTACAGTAAGTTGTACTATTAATGAGGTCAATCTGAAGAAGTTATGTTAACCTTGTAAACACATCCAGTGCATATCATACATGTAGGTCCTACTGTATAATAAGAGCATGTGTGTACAGCACTTATATGAATTATTTAATTGTTGAACAGCAAAGCCAAGGGTTCATGTTGTACAGACTTGTGAATTGTGATTTAAACTTTTGCGGGAAAATCAAATATCAAACAATGTATTTAAAGTACATGTAACTTCGCCAAATTATACATTTTAATGAATGTTGTTAGATCAACAGACTAACCAGGACAGGTTATATTAACAAAAGTTTTAGAAACATAGCTCACACCTTCTAGAATCTGTGCATAGATCTTGTATTATGTATGTAGTTAAATCAGCTTATAATTGGCGGGCCTTATAGCATCATGGATTAATTTCACTATTATTTCAGGGATTGTCTTGTGACATGCCGCCAGAAGTATCAAGAATTATTAATTCAAGTCCTATACTTTGTCTACTTCATCAGTCGGAGGGCCATTCAACTTTAAAGCGCTATTATTAAACTCGACGCTATGAATACGCACATAACAAAAATTCAAATTTGCTTGGTTTGGGATGCAGTTTTAAAAGCTTCCAAATTTCTCTCTACAACTCCAAATAGCAAAATATTTTATAAATAACTACAAGAAAGGCTTTCAACATTCCATATATGTTCACAAAACATACCGTAACTTTGCAAGGAATATGATATGGGCACATAAACACAAATTTTTGTCATGAATTGAGATGAAAGAGGAACAAAAACTACTATATTCTAAAACTGGTGCGATTTCATAAATCAGGAATTTGCATATGATTAGAAACATGGCTTATTATCCTCATATTAAAAAATAAAGATTTTTGGTTGGTTTTGGAAGACAAAAACCTGCCGGGATAAAAAAGGGTATTTTACAAGTACATACAATTATACCAGTAAACAGTAGGCCATGCGACAACAACATTAAGAAGGTTCATGCGAGCCAGTGTTAAATTGTGTGCGCGTATTTCACTGAACGCAGATGAATGGCGTGCTTGGGAGCAACAAAGTCACACACGTTTACTCGTTCATAGTGTCAAGTCACGCGGTATTGTTATGTAGTTGTTTAATTAATTTCGTCGATAAGCAGAATCCTGGTAACCAATTCAGCCCTCGAATTAAGGATCTGAAGGGGCACTGCAACTTTTTTAGGGCAAGTTGATAATTGCCTTGGATTTTCACTGAAAAGGCAAGGCAGCACAGCAGTTTGTAATATTTCAAGAGGGCATCATGGCAACTGTTAAAAATTTGAGAAGGGCACCAAGGCAGTTTCTCAAAAGTGAAGAAAACACACACAAACATAGATAGATAATTTTATATTGAAGGGGCAGGGCTGGGGCACCGGCGGCAACTTCATTAGAGGGCACGGCAAGTGACTGCCTTGGGTAAAGGCTATTTTGAGGGCATTACGGCAGTTGGGATGGGTGCCGTGGGTTAATTCGAGGGCTGAACCAATTTAAACCATTATTAAAGCTTTGAATTTTAAGTTCAATATTTGGGACAAAGACTAATCGATAGATAAAGGTTGAAATTATTACTTGTCTGCCCAAAAATTAGAATGATTAAAGCGTTAAGACAGAAAATATCTGGGTTAGAAGTCCTTAGCAACGAAAATAAATTTGAAGGTAAAGCAAACATAAAAATCATGATTTTTAACGACAAGAGTAGACAAAATGGAAATCAAGTAGAGAATTGTGAAGATATTTTCATTCCAATTTATTTGTAAATTGCCCAAAATGATTGGATGCACATAATAGTATTAATACGATACATTTCAAATCAAAGTTTTCCGCGGGAAAGGTAAAAAAGCATACCCAAGAGTGCGACTGTCATTTTTGCAAAGGTCGCGTACGTTAATAATTTGACCTTTAACAGAAAACGCGCATGATGGCCCTCCGACTGTCATTTAACACGCACAATATATACCAGACAGGTCACTATCACTAGTAATTAACATATGTCTACTTTTCGGTGTAGTGGTAAAAGCCTAACAATTGCCACTGATTACGAGCTGATCAAAGTATATCTAGATCAACTTATGTGATCAATGTGTCAGTCAAGTTGTCTTGTATGATTAATCTATTATGTCTGTGTGTGATATTGCCCATGTGATTGAACACATTGATATCAACTTCCTGTTTTGGCAGTGAAATAAAAAATGATGTACCCAAGTTCAAACGTCAGAGATTAAAAAAATGTTGCAATGTCAATTACCACATAAGGCCTTAAAAAATTGTTTGATTGGCCAGTGTAACCCGACCTACCATAAAATTAGGTCTGACCCTAGACTTTTTTTTTCTTTTTTTTCAAAAATAATAAATAAATAAATAAAAAGGAAATTAAAGTTTAATTTAATTTAAAAAAATAAAGTTAAGTAAAAAGGAACAAATTTACAGCTTTAAAAGTTGCATTGGTATTTTTGGTAACTTTTTTTCACAAAGAATATCCTTGAATATATACTAAAAAAACTTTTTTTAAATCCCTACCTGACCTACCCTAATTTTTTTAAATGTTAAATCAAACAATTTTTTTAGGCCTAAGTAATCCATTCCCACTGAACTTAGAGAGATTGCGATTTCCAAATGCTGTGATCGTACACCCGTCGATCTATTCATAACCACTCCAAGGTCAGAAATTTCGGCGAGAATCAGAAAATCCATTCCCGCAAAGATTCTCGTCAACAAAACTGCAAGAATCTAAATGGATTCTCGTTAATATTTAAGTTTATCATGATACAAAGTTTAAGTTATATGGCGAGAATCCATGGATTCTTGCAAAATTCCACATGGAGAATCCAAAAGGATTCTCGCACTTGGTTGCAACTTTCTGACCCTGCACTCTCCTGTATCTAAGCGAGGTCGCATATAGCCAGTTTTGAAGATTTTCCACGTTCGAAATGAACGTGGAGATACCGTTTTCAAAAACTTCCTACCACCACCCTTGAAGTCTAATGGTGCGTCCCTTACAGCTCTGTAATTTTGCATTTTGCTAATTGAAATTGATGTGGGTGGGAACTTATGGATGTTTTATCATGTTTAAATGGAATGAATGTGGTAAGCCATAAAACAGAATATAAAAGCATTCGATTTTGGTATGTACATTTCACTGAAAATACCAAGAAAATTAAAATTACATAATTTTGTAGAATCAATGCACAAGGCAAAGCTTAAATATTGTTATAGATAATGTTACAAATAGTGCAAAACATACATAATTATTACACAAACATGATCAAAGTTGATAAAAAAATAAGCAAGGATAAAGTATTCAAGGCAGCAAGGAAATTAATTTCAGTTTACTACTGTGAAGTGTGCTGAGGCTTGTGGATCAACATCTAGGCGTTGCTATAAATCACTGCGCTTTTTTTTTTTTTTTTACTGGACTTATAAAAGGATGCACCTTATTGCCAGGATATATTGAAAACTATGGGGTGGGTTTACTGTGTTTGTGGTTTATATGGTATTTATTTTCATTTTTTGCCTTATCATCCTTTGCTTTGTTTCTTGAACAGTTTGAAATTTATTTGTAATGATAAGCATCCACTGTTATATTAGGGTTAAAGTGATTTGGGTCATTAGTTAGTAATGAGAAGAAGAAGGGGAAAAAGACAATCATTCCTTGGCATAATAGTTTTTGTACCAATAGAGAAACAATGGATATATTACGTAGAGAGATGGTCAATAATTATTAATTAGGTGTTCTAAAATCAGGTCACACATCTATTGTCTGTAGGGTGCTCAGCTGTGTCCAATAGCCAGCTGATATTTTTGCATAATATTACTTATGCCGCCCATACACAATCAAATTTATTGATCAATATTGGGGACCCTAGATGCAGGATTGGATGCAAAATAATATTTCTCTTCAATATAATTGAAGAGATCTAATCTAGTTTGATTTTATTGATGATTGGACAATATCATCACTATTGATGTTTGTGTGTACAGGGGGGATGGCAGATTTTGTAACCACTCTTGTGTCTGGGGTCTTTGATATTGATCGATCAAATTGATCATGTATAGGCCGCATTACATAGCTTAGCCACAGGTTCATTGTAGGCCTACTGTTTTAAAGGGGCATTTCGTGATCCACAGCCTCATCCCCCCACTTTTCTCAAAAAAAGTTGAGATTTTTATATGGCTGGAAACCTCTGGCTACATAATGTTTATGTACAAAATATCTCTTGCAGATTAATTAGTTTAGCTAAGATATCGTGAAATTTGAATTTCGTTCTGGTGCACCAGAACGAAATTACAACGCATCTGTCTATGGAGCAGTGTAATACACATAATCATGCATAACTTCATAAACGCAAAAATCGGAATCAACTGAAATTTTGGGAATAGGCTTTTTTTTAGTGGATATGTACTGAAACATGTCATAAAAAGAGGATGCTAGGATCACGAAATCCTCCTTTAAACTTGTATTCGAATATGTGAATTTCTATGTACTTTGTGTTAGAAATTATATATCAAAAGTGAAAGAAATCAAAATTATTTTGGAATTTTTTTTTTTCACTTTTAATACAGGAAGTATACTGAATTGAAATTATTGATCAAAAGTGACAGAAAAAAAATAAAAATGACAGAAATGCAGGAAGAACATTGGAAGCTACATTTTGAATCAAAAATTATTTAGAAAACAGAAAAGTTGAAAAATATCTTGAAAATATCAATTAACATTAATCTCAGGTGTACAACCCATTTGTATTTCTGGTAGTTATCTGGTAGTATTTCTGGTGGTTTATATACCTGTACCAAATCATTACCAGTGTTGGCACTGTATATTACCTTCATCAAGTTACAAAATTCCAGACAGACACAGTGACCCGAGGCTGAAGAGCAAGAGAGAGAGGGGGAAATGGCAAACTATCTCTCACAATAAGAAATTCAATTGCATTTATTTTGTGTGATTTGATTGGCATTTCCTCATAAATCAAATGAGATCAAGTGTGTAAATTAAGGTACATTGTGCATTAATGAACAGACAGGAAAGACATTGTAGCTAAGTAAGACACGGAAGTGCACATAATTATTAGCTAGCTCTGTAATGTGTGCATTCTCCTTCTGTTTGATTTATATAAAAAAAAGAAAAATAACTTAAAATTTGTTATTTTCAGATTTTCATTTATTAATTTGCTTTGTGTACAGTCACTCTCTTTTTTATTTTTATTTATTTTGGAGTGAGTTTGCTTTTATGAACATTTAATCAAATTATTAATACTTCCTGTGTTATTGTCGATTTCCTCAGTTAAGTGAATTTGTCTAGAAACACTGTGTATGTGAATATTGTATAGCAGACTGATTAGCAAGTGAAATGAGGGGAGGTGAGTCAGGTGGTCGTGTACTGTGCTCACTACAGCAGCATATCCTTGCCTAGCCTGTGTGTGTGCATGTGATGTTAGCAGTCGTTCTGCGGTTCGCACCCTGCCTGTCATATCTCCAAATATACAGGAGACAACCCTTGAGGCTCTCCAGTTATTTCCACAAGAAGAAAAGCGGTGCTGCCAGCCATATTTGAATTTATCAAGTCTAGAATTTATGGATCATGAAGGATTATAACCAACTTACAATGTGTTCTCAAGTCGTGAAGTGAATCATACCATTGGATTCCATCTGTCTGTCCGTCCATTTGTCCAGGACAAGACGTAATGCAAAAGTGTAGACAGATAAGCCGAAGGATTTTTCTACGTCACAGCTGTTGATAGTGTGTGTGTACCTCAATGCAAAGGATCCTTATACATAACAGGCTACGTGCACCCACACGTACACCCTTGGCTTGCTTGGTGCTACTACGATATCTGCACATTAAAAATTACACATTTGTGAATAGTTGCCGGCTTGCTCAGGTCCAAGTAGAATATTTCTGCTTTGAGAATTAAGTGTGTGATCATTTCTAAGAGGTATTTTAAGTGACAGTACACATGTGGGTGTGCTACAGGAACAGTCTAGTTAAAACATGGTAAGTAGTGGCTTTCCAAACACACACAAGTGGATAGACTTTCAAGTTGATGCATTAATTAAAAGGGCATTTTGTGATCCACCGCATCATCCCCCCACTTTCTAAAAAAACAACAGGAAACCTCTGGTTACATAATGTTTATGTGCAAAAAAATTCTTGCAGATTAACTCTTTTAGCAAAAATATCGTGAAATTTGAATTACGTTCTGGTTCACCAAAATGAAATTACAACACATTAATCTATGGAGCAGTGGAATACACATAATCATGCATAACTCAAAAACGTAAAAGTTGTGGGAATTGGCTTTTTTCGTTGATATCCGTTGATGCTAGGATCATGAAATACTCATGAGTATTAAGAATAGCAACATTGAAATAATCCTTTCATGCACCATAAAAATGATAATTTGAGCAAGTTAAAGGGGAAGTATGTGATTTTCAGGGATTCACTCGGAAAGAATTGAAAAAGGTGACGATCGCTATTATTTTTTGAAACTTTATTGTAAAATAATGATAATATTAATAGCAATGTTAAAAATTTCCCATTCAGCTCCTGAAATTCTTCAGGAGCTGAGGGTGTACCTGTTAAAGGGAGGTCTTTTGGAGCTGTGAACACTATGGGGGGAGCTGCAAACAGTCAAAATCAAGGGTCTTTCTTGGCTTTCTGGTTGACAATCACCTGAAAAAACAGAAATGTGAGGATTGACTAATTTAGGGGTCTTCTAGAGCTGAAATGATTAAAATCAAGGGTCTTTCAATGCTCTGTTTTGGTCAAAATTCAGGGGTCTTTGGGAGCTTTGCTGTCCAAAAGAGGGGTCTTTCCAGCGGGAACATACCTGTATGGTTATTTTTGTTGAGTGCCCCCACCCCATTAGAGCTGAAGTGGGTAGAAAATAGCATTGAAAATCTCAAAATATATTTAAAATCACATGGAAGTTGTTGGAAGTTTCATTTGTAATCATTTTGCACTTTTGTTTCACAATTATTGATAATTCTTTTATCCTGTGTTACACCATTTTATATTTGTGAAATATCGCACAAAAACCTTTGATTATATAATTGTAATAAGTGTGTCATTATTTAGACTGAAGTGTGTAATTACTGAGACTTCCTGAATATTAATTAGGTCAAATGCAGTACATGCACACTCTCAGTGCAGTGATTCACTACCAGTAATTCTGAAAATTGAAAAAAAAAAGAACAAAAAATTTGCAGACTTCCTGAACATTTCCCAAAATATGTCTGCTTTGATGGGGATCACTGAGAGTGGGAACTGTCTGTCACTAATCCAGTAGCATCACTAAGAACGTGTTTCTACTGAGCAAACGGTTGACGGTGAATTCAAGTGAATAGGGAGTGATGCACCAGTAGAAACAGATCAGGTGAAGGTGGAGGATGTGTGCTGATGTGAGTAAACCTTTGAGGTGGTTAATAGTGACAAATACATGGTAACATTTGCAGTAGAAACAGGGTGACAATTTTGAGGATGACACCAGAAGTTAGCCTACTACAATTTGGCGCGAGCATTCAACATCTGACCTTGAAGGTGATGAAAACTATTTTCTGGACTTCTGCCCTCCCACTAAAGTAAGTGGGAAGTGCAGTAGAAATGACCCAATGATGTTGAGGGGATTAAAAATGCGGGTAAAGGTGAAAGCGCGGTAATGCAAGGTTCTCAGTATGAAAGACTAGATCTATTCGGATCCCTTTGCAACAGATTTAATGTAAAGCCAAGAATTTTCTGCTTTACAAATGCTAAATTCCACTTTTCTCCGCTTTGTAATTTTAGCACATTTCTGACATAATAATATTTTTAAATTGTTTGCAAACAATCCAAGAATAAACTGATTATAAAGCCCGGCCAATGTGACGATCATTGCGATGTTGCAAAGTTGGGATGGGTGATTGGGTATCATGGCTGCAATGGGAGGTAGGACAGGCATTGTACGGTAAATCTATGACGGATTTTACTTTATTTTGATGAATTTTGAAGACCCATTTCATTTAATAGTTTATTTATTTCTTTTCAATTGTATTTTTTTTTCTTTTTCTAGGTTATTTTTTCTCAGAAATGCGTTTTCCGCTTTACCTCCGAATTCCGCGATTTTTGCGGAATTTCCGCAACGCGGAGAATTCTTGGCTTTAATTTAATGATGTCATGAATTGTCAGAATAACGCTGTTCATTCAACTATTGCCATGCATCCAGCATTACTTTCCTTTTGCATGAATTCACTTGATAATTGCCATAAGACTCAAAAGTAAACTGCATACAAAACACAATTCCTTTCAAATTGGTTTCTCACATGCATCAACTAATTTGCATAAAAAGCATCCCAAAAGTAATCAATATTATACTATATTTAGATGTTCAATTTTTTGTTCATCATGTCCGATTGAGCTATTTTGAGCCTAGGCATTTTTTAAGACAAAGATTTTCCATCAAAGCTGGAATCTAATGTACACACATGTATGTTGTTAACATGTACATGTATATGTAGTTTACATGTATGTTGTTTACATGTATGTTGTTTACATGTAGCCTACATGTATGTTGTTTACATGTAGCCTACATGTATGTTGTTTACATGGTTTAAAAAAAAAATCAAACAAGGCCATTTTACCAATAATTCTGAACAAGAACTTTTTTAATAGATGAGTATCAGTAGGGATGGGCTATACACAATTGTAAGGTTTCAACTTCTTATTTGATGCACGGTGATCTCCTGAGCATTTTTTTTCATTGAAATTGACCAGAAAAACAGTTAGTGAAGGCCAAAATACTTATTTAGGCAGGGAGGTCTGAAAATTGTTATTTTGAAACTAGAAATATTATAAATATTTTGCCTTATTCTATTGTTACCAGTATTGGTTTTGTTTTATATATTCTTGGTGTCAAAGAATCCATTTTAATGTGTGTTTGCAAACATGACTTAATTCAACCATTCTCAATGTAAGTTAATTCTGTTGTTCTTTGTTTTCACCGTTTGATACAGAAACTAAAACTACACAATAGTACAAGACTTATGGCCTATATTCAGATTTACAAGGAAGTAAATCATGCACCATAAGTTGGGACCACAGGAAAAATGTACTAAAAAATGTTAATATGTAGGGCCTAATGCCTACACAATTTCCTATACTTCAATCCCAGTGACCTCAATTCACGGCAGATTCGCTATCCTCAAGGTTAAACTCTTAATAGTTAAGGACTGTTTGAACTGTTTCGTGGTTAGCTAACCTCAAAACCTGGCACTTCCCTGCTTAAATCTAAAGCTGCAATTTTAACCCTAAATAATTTTGTGATTAACTAGTCACACAAGTTAGCCAAAAGCCTGTATGCTGTGTGAATGTTACATGGCACATAGCCACAAGTGGGATATTTGATCTGTGACCCAGATTTTCCCCCGCAAAATGAAGGTGTACATCCGGGTTACGTAACTGTAAACAGCAGCAAAAATGGTGAGCGAGTCTAGTTATACACGAGACAGCTAGAGTGAATCTTCGCCAAGTTCGCCTTCACCATCTACTTCTAATGCCCCAGGAAGAAAAAAAGGAGAAAAAGACCCCGAGCAGCAAACTGGAGTGATAATAAGATGAAAGCATTTGGTCACTATTTGCCAGAATATAGCCATTTCTGCATGCGTTTAACTGGGTTCCACACCGGTTCCACACAATTTTGCTATTTGAAGAAAAAGGTTGTGTTGAACAAATTCACAATATTTAAGCAACTCTTCTTAAACCATTCACTTCCAGCATCGTGTGGTCTTGAGTTAGTCACAAGTCTGTTGCTACAACTGTAGCTCTGCACCAGACTTGTGGTTAAGAATGTTTTTTGGATAGGCACTCTGGACATGGTAGGTTTTTTTAGGCTGAAGTCTAACTAGTTTCAAGACCGTCTGGACAGGCGTATACAGCACTGGAGCTATCATTTTTTGCGTTGGTCTTTTTGAGTAGTTTTACTCAAGTGGATCTTTTTTTTCTGCTGAATTAAGACCTTCTTGGGCACATACATATACTGCGTCCTGAAGATGGCGAGCCTGTGAAAGAATATGCGCTTTATATTCCACCATGGGAAGAGGAAACCGGGAAGGCCGGGCACACTGTACTTACAGTATGTCCAGCACCTCCTGGGAGATACTGAAGGGATTCTGCAGCCAAACAAAATTGTTTCGCTTGCCCCAGACGGCATTAGTTGGAGAAAGCTTGTAGTCGCCTGCGCCGCAGCCGACTGATGATGATGATGATGTACATTGATACATCATCACCTTAAGGGATCCTCTAATACCCCCCTTCCCATTTTGGCCTGGATGTATGAAGTAATTTATTTGTGTTCACAATAATACTGGCAGTTTAAGTAAAAACCAGAATTACCCTACATAATGGTTGCACTGCTGATTGGATAAACATTGTTAATGGTTAATTGAGAGTAGACACCATGCATGCTATTGTTGAAATCATGTTTTATAAATTTGTTCTTTTACATTTTTCTTTTCTTTCAGACACCACAAAGGATATTAGCAGTTGCACTTTTCTACACACTGACATGCTTAGTGTGTATGAGCGTCTACTATGACGCGGCCTATAGAACTCAGATGCAGATACAACATGTGAATAGAACGTTAGCCCATGTCCAAGATATATCAAGGGGCGTATTATCATATAACACAACAAAGTTACTATCACTACAAAAGGCTGTAGAAAGAAGAAAAATGAAACAAATAATAAGATTGATTGGAGGAAGCTATAACTAGGGATATATTCAAACATAAAGGACATGAACTCAATGTAGATGATTATAGAACACTAGTTGGAAATAAGGTATGTATGGCTTTTGTTGGCTTGTTTGGTATATATGTATGTAAATAACAAAATAAGTGACCATTTCCATGCAGGTAATCCAACAGTATAGTGATAAGGCACCAGAACAAAATTTGTTTGATCTTTGGATCGACCATCGATGCTGCTTCGATGCTTGTTATTAATGAACTAACAACTAATTAATGGGAATTAATGCTAAATTTATTTGGTCAATATTAATACATACTAATATTCATATGTTATCACAATTAACAATAGTCAATTGATTGATTTCATAAATAATAAGGATCGATCAAGCATCGATGGTCGATCGAAAGGTAGAACTAATTTGTTTCTATTTCTAATATCAATAATGATTAGCATTATAATAAATTGCTGTGAACCTATGACAAGAGCATACTTCCATGATGTTAACAAGGCACCTCTGAAGCGCAATATGTGTACAATTTCGCAGTCATACACAACACGTTGTGAGTTGCGCCTCATCAACATCTTGGAAAAAACACTCTCATCAAAGGTTTAGAGCAATTTACTTTAGTTATAAGGGTCAGACTTTAGTATGTTTTATGACAGCAAAAAAATGCACTGGTTAGTGTTTTCTAAAATAGGTCAAAAACTTCTCAATTCCGGTTCTTCCTCCATCTGGATGGTGAGCAGAGGGATTTACATATGGCCATTTTCACGGTAAAGGATGTAACTATTGATTTTTAGGGTTACAATTTCAAACCACTTAAATATGTTTCTGTTTACTGTAATCATGCATAGAAGCAACTTAAATTCCAGTAAAATAATGTTTCAAGGCTTAAACCTTTTGATTTCTGATAAAAAATTGACATTTCCATAACATTTTGGTTTAAATCTAAGAAAAAATGTTTTACATAAGCTCAGAAAAGTATGACATGAAAGCTGGAATACATGTGAAATCCCATTCCAAAGTAACTCAACAGATATAAGTTAAATTTTATACCATGTTTTGCTATGTTTGTAATTGCAATTTTGAAAATTTTTAACATCAAGGGTCATTTGCAATGGAAATTTCCCAACCTTAAACATATTTTTAAGTTTTAATTGGGTTCCTAAAATAATTTGAATGTCTAACTTCATGTACAAATACTACTTGATGAAAGGAACCTCCCAGCCAAGTTTCACAGAAATTATTTTTTAGAATTGGCACTTCAAGCGATTTGTGTTTCGGAGGCTTCAGGTTACAGGTGATCATAAAAATTAAATATTTGGCTAACTACTACAAGTTGACATGAAAAAATAGGTTAAAAATATCACAATTACCAATGTTCATGCTTTGCTTCTAAGTATTGAATTTCAGTTGTGACAAAATTTAATTATCACAGCAAGTCATTTTTTTTTGTTTCGAGGCTTCATGTTAACAATGGTTAAACATTGCAGAAGTAGTTTTTTGAAAACAACACTGTTGGGATCATCTAAGCTGTTATTTTCTTGTGTGTATTGAATCAATGATTCTATCGGCAGATATTGTAGATTTATAACATGGTAATTTTTTCACCCATTTGTTAAGTATGGTGTTATTTGCATGTGAAGCCTCCGAAACGGGCTTTCTTGGGTATCAGTATATTTTTCAAACATTAACCATAATATCAAATTTATTTTAAATTTATGACATTCTGCACATATCATGTAACAATTACAATGCAGATATCAATATGGAACACACCAATTTAGATATGCATAGATGATAATTAACCTTATTGTTGTTTCGGAGGCTTCATTTGTTTCGGAGGCTTCAATTGTTAACAGAAAGTTTATATTGGGTCCCATTTTCAAACGGTGATATATATATCTCCACGATTTAAAAACAAGTGACTTGAGGATCTACTTTGCTACATTTTGATAAATAGATTGGATGAGCTCTTTTATTTATATTTGCCCAAGCTTGCTGAACAGTTTGTTTGGAGGCTTCAAAAAGTTAACGGAAAATCGGCTCTTTGAAGTCAAGATTTTATAAAAATTTTAAAAGCTTGCAAATCAACTAATTTTTGTTACCCATTTCAAGTTAAGATATCAACAGTTATGAATCAAGAAGAAGTGAAGAAATAACCAAGAATTAAACCAAAGCTATACCCACAAAGTTTGTTAACAATTGTTAACGGAAAATGAAGCCTCGAAACGACAAATCTCAAGTCCGGTTCTCAAAAATACAGGGCTGTTCACAATTAAATCTAATGTGGCAGTGTTTACTGAACATATGACCGTACTTTCAGGATAAGAAAAATTATCCATGGATGAACTACCTGAAGAAAACACAGGGTTTTACAAAAATGTTACTGTTTTTTATAGTTTTTCAAAATGGCAATATTAGGTACATTTAAGCCTGCTAAAACTGAACGCAGTAACTCCCGAAGATGATTATGCTACCCAAGGTAGCTGCTAACTAGATGACTTATGTGGCCAAAAATCATGGAATTCTGTGGCTTTATTAGAACACTACGGATCAAAATGTTAAAAATCCAAAGTTACACCCTTTACCGTGAAAATGACCATATTATACTTATACTATAGAAAAATTATTTAATTTGTGTACGCGTCCAGAGGTGCGAGGTTATCTGCGTACAACAACTTGCTACGCACAGCCACACAAAGAGTATGTTCCACGATGTATACAAATTAAATTATTTTTCTATACAGTATAGGTAAACATCATCCCAGACAAACAAGAACCTAGACCAATAACTTTGACTCGCGTAGTGAAGCCGACACTGCTTAGCAAACGAATTTGACAAGGACGCATACCCGACGCAAACAAGCAGACATGTTCGCGTCTATGGAACATGTTGCATTTGATGCGGCGGCGATAACGGCGCAGTAATCACGCAAACGAGCGCGTCAAACATGTATGCGATATTTCTCCGCGCCTAGTAACCCTGTCAATCCGTCAATATCACCTTGGATACGGGGCTTCACCTCCCGCTGTGGTAAAGGATGGGCAGTAATAGGTCTAGGTGGTATGTCTATGAACATCATGATGTTGTCATAAGGGGATGAAGTTGCATTTGTCAATATTTGGTGCAATTATATTCATGATTTACTTTACAAGTTCTTTTTAGGGCGCCAGCTTATTTGGCATATTGTTGATTGCAATTTTTATTTTGCAATTTGTAAGAAAATATACAAGTCTGATCCACTTCAGTGCCAATGTGTATCATCTTCAAAATTTAATTGTCTGTACATTTATTGCTGGTAGACTTTGTGATACTGAAAACCCTGTATCTGTAGCGTAATTGGTTGTGATGATCTTATGATATTTAGAGAGACATGTATCCTGGTGTTTCTGCATACTTATCGTTGGCTACATCATTGGCCTGATGGTGTCACATGGACGTTTCAGTTGAGGAGAGAACCTTAACCTACTTTAAGCTGTCCATAATTTATGATAAAGTGACACTTGATTTGTCACAGTAAGATTCTTCTGGCATTTTACACTGTTTAGACGTGGGATAAGAAAACATTATCGACGCTTGAAGACAAACTTTGTGATGCCGAGTTGATGAGATGTCTACACAATTACTATGCCACCCTGGGCCATCACATCAGACTAACTACAGTTATGTGTTTTGAGAGGGGTTGTTTCTGTGTGTGTGTGGGGGGGGGGTAAGAATATGGATAGGTTAATTGTGGGGGTAGTATTGTGAAGTATGGGGTTTGAGGAGGCAGGGTGTTGCATCTTTTATCACTTCATTCAAGAATCTCAAGTTTGGTAGTGATGTCGCTGATTTGACATGGTTGCGCTGAAAGCATACCAACAAGCCATCCTTGTATGCTTCAAGTGTATATGCTCGGTGGGATCTAGGTTAGCGCACACAAAATTTGATATTTCAAGCGGTTAAATATGCACATCTACATCACTACCAAACACCAGGTGAAACAACATATAGTGTGAAAGCATGGTTTGTACCCGGGTTTGTACTAAATGTGTTTGTCTCCAGGCCAAAAGTTAGAGATCTTTAGGTATTGCTTGCATAATTTTGTTTTTCTATACCTAATTTCCAACTGTACTCACAGGCAATCATGGTTTGTGTATGGTCCAGTGCTTCTATCTTATATAACATTATTAAGATCCAGAGCTTTTAAAAACAAACTCACTTTGCCAGTTTAAAAGCATGCCTGGGGAAAGGTAGTACATTTGCATAGCTGTGTGCTTGTTACTTTTAACATTTACAAGAGTAGAGCTATTATAATGTATTGTACCGGTACTGTGACAATGTTATATGTTCTTAGTGCTTATTGAATGGGTCTTTTGAGGTTGCAGTCAAAATTGAACCTTTTTCTACCCACCATTGCAGCATCACTAAACTCCTCATTATTATTATCATCACTGTCATCATCTATCATTCATCATTCAATATCAAGTATCTTACCACTATCAAGCTTGCGGCTCTAATTAACGCCACCGTTTTAAATTACACTGCTAATTCCATATATTTGTGCTGCCAACAACTGTGTCTTCACACAAGTTCCAAATATACACCGGCATTAAGGCACTGCCGTTTATGTCGAGATTGTGTATATACGTGAAGCACACAATGTTGAGGCTGAGAATATATCTGTGCATCGGTGTGCACACATGTACATAATAATCTCTATATTATCCAGTGTATGTGGTAGACATAATAGTGGGTATGACGTATGTTTATATTGGCTGCTTTTAAACATAGAACTTGTCATATTTTTCCTTAATGCAGTTGTCATATCAGCTGCCAAAACTTTTAAAGGTAGAAATGATGTATCTTAATTCTGTGAACTTGCTCATAATTTGACTTTCTCTTGAATCATGCTCATTGGTGTGGAATTCAATATGATTTTTAACAAAACATTAACCAACTCATCAGTTTTCTTAAGCCATGGGTATCTATTCTGTCCGAAAACTTTTATTATCCCCTTGCGCTACCATGCTGTGGCCACATCTTTCCTCAGATTCCTCTTCCCCATCCTGAATTCCACAGAAATGGACCCAAAAGGGGAAAAAGTTCCAAAATACTACTTGATATATGCGCTGATCGTGCGTGCATCCCACATGGTGTGATGACGCAATCTCCCCAAGTGATATATAGGCACGGTTTCGCTGGCCATGGCAAAGTGTCGCCGACCCAGTGCTTGGCATGCGAGGGGTCTCGGGTTCAAATCCCACCCAGAGCAAACAACTTCTTTCTTTGTTTTCTCTCTTCATTCCTTCCTTCTCTCCCTTCCCGTCACCAAAAAGCCCTTAGGCGGTTAGGGTTAAGGGAAGGCTAATGGTTTGAACTATAAAACATTTTTAGGCCATTTATTATAAATAAAGCTTATAGATTGGCCTTAGAATGTTAAATTCTCTAGATGGTAGTTTCATGGCAATTTTGAATGCAGTTGGAGATTCTTTTAGTTTATGTTTTTTCAAAACAAAAATTCTTTCCCAAAGGAGTAAGATGATTCCCTCCCATTTGGTGGCGAATAATTATTAGACACCCCTGTAGCTCCTATCTGCGAGGGAAAAAGTTAGCATTGATCACAAGTTTTGTGTGGGCTGTCAATGATCATTAGGTTTGTCAGAGAAAAGGAAGTGACTTCATGGAGATAGTAATCTGAGGTCACTTGGAAGTGCAAGAAAATAACTGTAGCAGTGGCTGGCGCATATTTCCTTGAATACTTTCAATCATACATTTAGAATGTAAAATGACCTTTACAAAAACAAAATAAGGACTCAGTTTGCTTTAGGATATATTAGTACACAGCATTTTGATAGGGCCATTTGAAATTGATCACCATTTAAATTGATCGAGGGAAATTTGAATTTGATTAAGCATGTGCGATTTTTATCATTTTACCTTTGGAGGATATTGGCGGATCGTAATGCACAAACTTAATGAGCATTGAGCAATCAATACAAAATATATTACAGTAAATGTGCACACATTTGGTGTTGAGCAATTTATCAATAATGTTGCTGTTTGAGTATTTTCCCAATAATGTTGCTGATGTACAAATTATATGTAATAAGTAATTATTATATTTATAATATGTAATATAATAGTGAACATTTGGTATATCAATACTTTGTGGGATGAATGACATTGAATGCACATTTGGATGCAACTTGGATGAGATATAAAATTCAGTTTCAGTATTTAATTCATGAGCATCTTGGGGTATGGGAATTCATACAAAAAATTACAAAACAAATTTGCATGAAAGTAAGTTGCTTAAGGGGGTACTACACCCTGGCCAATTTTGTGTCTATTTTTGCATTTTTCTCAAAAATTATAGCACATTAGTGACAAGTAAGATATGTATATTATAGGGGCAAGGACTACAACTACTGTATTGAAAATTCAGCAACTCAAAGCAAGTAGTTGTGGATTTATTGATCAAATATTGGTTTTCCCTCATTTTTGACTGTAACCCCACAACTGTTGTCTGTGCTGAAATAAAATTTACAGTGCAGTAGTTGTAGTCCTTGCCCCTATAATATACATATCTTACTTGTCCCCAATGCGCTATAATTTTAAAGAAAAATGCAAAAATAGGCACAAATTTGGGCAGGGGTGTAGTACCCCCTTAACCTGTGCAATTAGTAAAGTATACTTAATCAAAAACAATATTTACAGATAAAGTAAATGTAACAATGACATGTAATTCAAAGAATGTTTGTAGACAGGAAAATGAAACAAGATTTACAAGAATAAATGAAAATGGAGATACAAAATATTACCAGTTTGAATAGAGCTTGACATTAGGCACCAGCACCGTATTTAACATTTAGCTCTGAACATTTTATTATTTTGTTTATTTTCTACCTGACTTACCTGGGTGAAATATAAAGAACATAATTATATACATGTATATCCAAAGCTAACGCTAAATACCGTGCCTCCACCTGATGGACATAAGATGATGATGATGATATTTGACAGAGTTTGGATTGATTGAAAACTGATTACCAATATATTTCATTTTATAATTATAAAAACAAGTACATTTGAACAAATTTATCACCAAATTCATCCATTCATTTATGAAAATGACTCAGTGTAAGGCCATTAACTAATGACAATTCACTGATCTATCTAAACAGTCCTTGCCCTTGAGATCTACTGACTAGAGGGGATAAATGTGTGTAACATTTTGCATCTTGCTGATTGTGAACTGTTTTATTTGTTTTGAATATCACAATTTTAAGCTTCCTTTAAATAGACCAATACACAATTTAAGTAATCTAATTTGCATTAAATGTTAATTGTGCAGCAGCTGCTTGGACCAAGAGAAATGAATAAGTAAAGCATAAAAATGACAGTTTGTGATGTATTGCCAATATTGTCTGGTCATTTGGCAACAAAACACAGGAAGTACAGTGGACAGCAAGAGATTGTTCATGAGAACAGATGATGCGTAATTTGCACTTTTGTCTCATTCGTTGAAGATACAGAAACACATAAATGAATTATTGAAAGTGATGAAATGAAAAAAGATATTGTTTCTTAACGCTTTATCTTTAATCAAAAAAAAAAGCTATATAAATCCTACATGTATATTATGGGATATTTTTGCTGGGTTAATTTTCTGTGATTTTATAAATTACAGACAGTTTAGCGAGTTAAATTTTCATTTCCAAATATATTCACATTTAAAAGTGTAATAAATATTATCATGGGGTTAAAAATGAATTGCTGCCTGTTTGATCACAAAAAGCATGAAAATGACCCACTATACTGTAGCAGAATGAAGTGCTTTCTGTCTTTAAGTGCTCATAAACTATTGTAATCCTCATCATCTTTGCCCATAGTGCAGTACTCAACATTTTAGCGTTCTTGACAACTTGAATTATATGACTTTTGTTTTACCACAAATTTTGTCTGAGTAATAAAAACATTTGCAACTTTTGACCTACCTTTGATTTGAAATGATATCTGTAAGAAATCAATGAGGTAGCGAGTACTGACTCTGCCATGTTTGTGTGTCGCTCATGGAAGGCAAATTATATACCTCCAGATAAGTTCACTAGCAAACATTGATTCAAAGTGCGCTGTAACCGTTTGCATTCTGTGTCTAACGTGTTATGCAAAAAAATAAACCTTATGCTCAAGCTTTTAGTTGAAGACACAAATTATCATCTAATTTCGGGCTCTTGACAAAAAATGCCGGAATTACATTGTTTGCCCTCCATAAGCCACAAACCAAAACGGTGGCTTTACCATTGCATTTACAAGCAGACATTTTGAGTCAGTAGTTTTTGGTATAATCTTTTGGAAGAAACGGATGTTTGTTAAGCTGTGTTTTCATGTATTAGATCCTTAAAAAAGAATTTTTTGCGATCAGGGATGATATAATTTTATAAGATTTGAAAAATTGTTACATTACTGGGGCATGGTTGAAATAGGTTGCATTTGAATTTTTAATTTACAGATTTACAGGGGATTTGCCTCATTTATGTTCATTACTTTATATATTTTTAAAATGTTATATCAAGATTTGACTAAAATTCAATTATGGTTTTGTAACATCTACAATGTGCATGTGCCCATGATTTTAAACAATAACCATATTTATTCTCTGTTTATGTTTCCACAGTCTATAAAATTTCACTGCAAGAAATGTGCAATAGTATCTAGTTCTGGGCAGCTACTTGGCGAGGAGCTGGCAAAGAAATAGACAAAATGAGTGTGTTATCAGAATGAATGATGCCCCAACAAAGGGCTATGAACAAGATGTTGGAACAAGGACTACAGCCCGAGTTATCGGGCATTTGAACCTTAAAAGGGTGTTTGCCGAGAGGCCAGACACCCAAGTAGAATTTTTTGCCAACAAGTCAACAAGAGCGG
Organism: Amphiura filiformis; assembly: GCF_039555335.1. Taxonomy (NCBI): domain Eukaryota; kingdom Metazoa; phylum Echinodermata; class Ophiuroidea; order Amphilepidida; family Amphiuridae; genus Amphiura; species Amphiura filiformis. Next base: position 37,624,583 of record NC_092628.1, read on the forward strand.
AGAAAATATTTATACACTGGTCCTATTTAACAAATGTCGATAAAGACAGTGTGGAAGAATATAATCTGGGAATGGAATTTGCCAAAAACTATCCTCATGTGGAATTTAATATGTTTACACCGCAAAAGATGAAATATGCGGAGAAGTTATTTCACCATGAAACAGGGCTCACAAGGTATGTATTATTGTGTCATCTTATTGTTATTCTGTTTTCAGAATGAAACATTTTGCTGTTTTTTGTCTTGTGAATTTATTGTCTTGTTTGCATTATGATGAAGATGCCACAACTGTGTGACAATGCAAGTCTCGATGATATACACACCCATATATTTACTAACGACAGAAGGTAAGCTTTGTCAGGTTTTGATTAGATTTGAACCACCCACATCATAATCTGTATCCAGTATGCACACACATACATTACCACTGCATGTTTGATACAACAAACAGAAACAGAAAATAAAACCACATAGGTAAGTTTATGGTAATTTAGACATACATGTATGTACCTATGCTGTGTGATTGTTTCCCAACAGTTTCCAGTGATTTTATGCAAGACTTCCTCATCAAAATGCAACATAAGATTCACATAATTGGTAGATTAATGTTAAGACTCTGATCATTTCAAGAGGATCCAATGTAGCATTTTGGAGGAAGCAGGTTTTTCAATAAAATAATATCACACAACTAATGGGTAAGAGTTATTGTGATACAGCCTGTACACCCCTCTAACCCATGTTACAATATACTTTCCTAGGACAGGCATCATACAGTGGGTATGTGTAAGAAAACTGGTAAATTTCAAGTTTAGATCCTCGAATGTGTAGTAGTAAAAACACCGCCTCGGGACCAACACAGTATACATGTACATATATTCCATACACTCCTAGATAGTGAGAACCAATCAGAGCAAATGTTAGTAAATTACTGCTTGCGTGCATAAATGTTATACAATTGCATGGGCGTAGTACTGCGCAAGTGCTTTCGGACGCGTTCATTTTACTTCTGCGGTTAACGATTTATATATGCTTGCATTTTCCAACATTTTTAGTGACAATTTTGTTATAAAAATGCAAAAATCACAGGATTTTATCATGTATGAAATAGGTTAATAAATGGGTATCACTTGTTGCTCGAGAAATTGTACAAAATAATGCACTTGTACTGAGATGTTGATACGTTTAATGCACTCCCTCATTCGGGGCTTGTGCATTAGACGCATCAACATCTCAGTATGTGTGCATTATTTTGTACAATTTCACTCCCAACAAGTGAAACGCATTCATTAACCTATAAATAGAAGACTTAAACTTGAAAAAAGAATAGTGCTTGTGTGGGGGTAGGTGAGGGAGTGCATGCAGGTGTGTGTGTTTGGAAATAGGCACGTTAGTGTGATACATGTATTTCATTCCAACTGGGGATTTCCCAAGAAGCGAATCCAACCATGCCAACACACTTGTGATTGGTTAGTATTATATCCAAGGTCGTGCATTCGCGTTGTAGTTTGAAATACTGTACGCAATATACGATCGCGGTTGTATCGCGTTCAGCTGTTCAAAGCTGTGTTCATTTAATTGAGATTCCTACTATAATAAGTCTGAAATGTTTTAATTAGATTTTTTTATAATAAACCTAGGATCGTAAGTTTATTTGCCAACAATCACTCGGAATACAAAATGATCAAACATTGGTATTGAAATTGGGCAAATAGAATCATTTAACATATAAACTATGCGTGCATAACTATGCGGCTTGAAGTTCTATGTCTTATTTAAACATCCATGCATGAAGCTAGGGGATGTTCAGTAGATGGACTTGGACACACTGATACATACAATGGATTATATAAACGCTGGAATGAAATAATGATTTTCTTTGTCTTTCTGTTCAGCCAGAAATTAAAAGAATACATAATAGTGAAAACTAACAATATTTGGGAAACAAATATTGTTTATTTGTTTCCGAAATATGTAAATGTCACATTAATGCTTTAAGCACTCAAGCTACATGACAGATGTAGGGATAACCACAACAAATGATGATGAATCATGGAGCAGACTAATATGAATTGGGAAATGACTCCGATACCTGTGATCATACATCATCATGATCATAGCTCCTTGAATTACATGGACCCTGGCTGGCTGGCTGGCTGTGTATACCCAGGTTTTGTCACATAGACTTTTTTCAGGAAATTTGTATCTAGTATAGGGAAATTTATTTTGATGGACAAAAAATGTAAAAATTTTACCTGCAGATACAAAATTTTGCAAAAAATTTGCATATTCAAAAATGTCATTGATATTCAAAAATGTTATTTATAGAGATTTCTTGAATTACTTGAAAATTTTTGAAAATGTGTATACATTAAAAACCTTAAAATAAGAGCAAACACAAGGGAAGCATTTTGAATTTAAGATTCGGTATTTGACAGAAAATACAATTAGAAGGATTCCCTTTTTCATGGCCATAAATCCATAAAATTGATTAAAGTCTCATTCAGTGATCCCAGCGAAAGTGTAAAAAAAATAAAATTGTTTATAAATTGCTTAAGATGAAGGATAAGTCATTCAAATTGTCATTTGATATGTTTGAAATGCAAAACATGGCATAAAAGGAAGAAAACAGCAGTATTGACCTAGTAGAAGCCCCCATTCAAATACATGTAGCTAATTTAAATACTATAAACTACCAAGTCTGTTTTAAATGTATTGTCAGTATATAAATTACAGATTCATGTAAAATACCTTAGTTTGTCTAAAATGTACAACTTTTGGCTGAACCACTAGCAGGCTATGTTATGACAATGTCAAAAGGTACCAAAATTTGAATTTTGATGATGGTTACGATCGTTTGGCTGAGCAAATCACTGAATGGGCCTTTAATAAACTACCTAATTTTATTTTTAACAATCATAAAATAATTTTCAATAAATAGGTTGCCTGTATGAAATAACCATCTGTCTTTATTTGTATGTAGTTTCCATTTGAATCAACAGCTGTTGGTTTGAAATTGAGATGACTTCAATAGTTTCATAACAGTTATGCCTGTATGAGCCAAAATGGACTCATTTTCAACGGCATAATTAACTAGAATTTTGTGGTTCTTGGCTTGAGGGGTTGTCACGATTATTATATTGGTGAGCCGTTTTAAACAAATAAGTGAGTAATACTTCCAAGTTTTAAAAAAAATTAACCACTACATGACCTTTGACCTGTGGTTTATTTCCAACAACTTCAAGTCCAATCGGAGCAATTATAAAATTGGTCCCCTTGATGATCTTTGACCTTGAAGTTTTATCATGTTCCCCTCCTCCTCAGGTTCATGCCCAACAACTTAGAGCCCAGTCATCGCAGATTCATAGAGCCCAATCAGCGCAATATGATTTTTTACCAACATCTCATTTGTCCCCTGATGACTTTTGATCTGAAATGTCTCCACTCACCAGATGCTACCCTTCCCCAAGATTATTATCACCAAGTTAAAATGGACATGGGCCTTTTAAGTTTTAAATGTTAAAACATTTGGGAATGAGAGCAATTTAAGCTAGAATTTTGTGGTTTGGGGGTTTCACAGTTCTCAAGACAAATCGTCAGCCGACGGTGGGGGGGGGGGGATAAAAATAAATACAAATGAGTTTCCAAATAATGAGCATATTTTTCGACAAAAACCTGGTGGAATTTGAAGACCACTGGTACAAAACATTCAGTAAGTGATATTACAGTCCAGCAGCACCAACAAAAACAAGCTGCATGATGTAGATGCCAGGATATAGGCCTACAACATAACAGATTAAACAAACACATGAAAGGTCATTAGGAATTGTAAGTGCAATTTATATCAACTGAAACCACATAGGTATTTACTTGAAATTTCATTTTGTTCACAACCATTTTGAAACTGTTCAAAATGTCTTGTAGTCATCTCCTTTGTTTGAAAGCATTTAAAAGTTGATTACATTAAAATCTGCTCAATAGGGACAATCATCATAGGCGTAGATCCAGGCAAGGAATGGAAATGATCCATCCCCGCCCCATTTTACTCAAATGTGTGTGTTTTGACCAAATTATATGTATACATATGACTATTTTAGCTTTAAAATGGCAACTTCGCACATGCTTTATGCATTATTCCAGTTTAATATCATATTTGACCCTTTTAGCTTTAGGTGGTTTCCGGAGAGCATGTTTGCAATATGCTGTATTCTTTGCAGTACATTTTTGTATAAAACACAGTAAAATCCTACATAGAGATTTGATTTTGGTGTGCCCTAATCGAGCAGAATTGATGTTGTATGCAATTTTGCAATGCCAAAAAGTTAAAAACCCACAGGCCTCTGCAGACTTAGCAAAAATATAGTTGTAAGGAATTTCAAACTAGCTTGATTATTTTATGAGAGCAAACTGATGTGACTGTGGGGTCTTGGACTTGCATCGCCACACTCTAATGAGTAGGCGCCTACAAATGAAAGATCTTCTTTAGGGTATCCAAAGATTTCTAAAGCTTCACATCTCATTTCAAACGAGGATTTTGTTCAATCTATTTTTGACTGCAAATGATATGCTCCTAAAATCAATGAATCCATCTTTCATTTTTATGAATGTCTTGTGAAAAATAAATAGCTGATGAAAATCACAAGTCTCGATCATTCAATGTTTATTCAAAAAATAATTAGGGATATGCAGACATTTATTATATGGTAGAGTAGGAGTAGGACCTGTGAATAATATTTCATTTCTACAAATCTTCACATCTTTAACCGAAATGATGGCTGCAATTTAAGCACAATAGAATGATCAAGTCAAGTTTTGAGTGACTTGCTATTTATAGCGTAGTTCTTTCAGATTAGACCTAAAATTGAACAAATCAGTTGACCCAAATTGTGGGATTTGTATATTACACAGTAACTGAATATGAAATGCAGGTACATGGCATGCAGGGCAGGGATGTGGGGACGCAGTTCCCATTATTAAACCTTGAGAAGTGGCAGAAAATTTTTTTTTAATGTTTGTTTGTGTGTGCAAAGCTATTTTTGTAGCCAGAAAAGCTTAAACCAAACCTAGTACATTTCTGTTATGATCTTGTTGACATTATTTTTGATGTTTTATCTCTGTACATTCATCATATAATTTGACTTCCTGGTCACCATTTGGTAACTGTGAATATGAAATGAAAATGAAATTGTACAAATACTTCATATTCCTGACAATTGCTCAAATTGGCCTATTCCCAGAAAGGCAAAATATTTCTATGGCCTACATGACATTGTATACTAGTGATACTATTTATGAGTTAAGTCAGTAAATGGCTGAACATTTTTTGTGAATATTTTGTTTGTGTGGAACTCTGCATTTTCAGTGCTGCTATGCTTGAAATTGATTGCAATTTTGACACTGCATTTATCGTATCAGCAAAACGTGTGCAAAGTCCTGACCCTAAAGTTGCAAAAGTATTACGGTCGTGTGTCTTGAACGGTGGCGATGTTACATTTTTCCAAATTCGACTCAAATTAAATGATGATATCTCTGCCAAGCAAGAAGTTATTGTTATGCTTATGGTCTCATTTTATTGCTAAATAAAATGCACTTTCCACCCTGTAAAAAGAATTCCGTTAGGCTTTTTAATACTGACACTGTGCTCCATAGAATTCAGAATGGGCAGGGTGGGGGATGTGGTACACACAAACTCTATGGGATTGATATTTTTAGTGCATAATCTGCTTCTGTAAAGGTAGTAAATTGGATTTTGACTCTATTTATGATCTAAAAGACTCATGACCTTACATGTACAGCTAAACATTTCTACTAATTGTTTTTAATCATTTATGATTGGTTTAGTCTAGAAAATACAAACTTTTCCATACAAAACTACCTGTTTTCATATTAAACACTGTAGTAAGTAATGCGGATGTCTTTAAAATCTAAAAAAAATCTAAAAGTTACTGTAAAATTGTTATTAATGATGCTGCCACAGATGCCAAATCACAGTACTGGAAATATGTTGATGACATGACCTTTGGTGAGAACCGTCATTGTAATGTTAAAGGCTGTCTTCAAGATGATTTGAATGATTTTACTGAGTGGGCCAAAAACAATTGCCTTAAATTAAATCCATCCAGATGCCAGACTCTTCTTGATAATTTTGGTAGATCAGAGCCACTACACACAGATTTGAGAATTGGTAATGATCCTCTTCCTTATGTTGACAAAGTGAAAGTACTCGGTCTCTGGTTACAAAATGACCTTAAATGGGACGCCCAGGTTAATGACATGCTAACCAGAGCTAATAGGCGTCTTTTTATGCTTCTCTCAAGATGAGCTCACCATTGTTCTCAAAAGTTACCTTAGACCAGTTCTTGAATATGCTGCTGTGGTTTGGCACTCAAGTATTACATCAAAACAATCTGCTGATATTGAAAGAATCCAAAAACGGGCATGTAGGACAATCCTTGGTTGGAACTATAGATCTTACGATGATGCAATTACTTTGTGCAATCTTGATTTTTTAACTAACAGAAGAGAATTACTCTGTCATTCATTTGCTGAAGGGCTATCAACCAATGCTCGTACTAGTCATCTTATTCCCCCACTAGGCCCATGGTAGAAATCTCAAGTGCAATATCAAAAATTCCTGTCAGAACATGGCCTTACAAGCGAAGAAAAAGTTGCTGCCAAATACATATTTTGGTCTTCACATACAAGTATTTGGAAAAAGAAAATGATCGATGTCTTGCATTAGAAAATACAAGTGTGTGTAATTTTGGAAGACAATTCAAGGGCATCCAAATCTAATAATAATTATTAATCCCCCAAAGTAATCTGATATGTCTTAATAATAGCAAATTCAATTGTAACTCAATTTGTCAATATTATCTCGGTGACTGCCATCTAGGCATTAATATGGTACAGTGCATTTGTGTTGGATACATCATGTACAAAAAAACATATCCCTTTCGCAAGAACGATGGACCTGAGTAACATTATCATAAATCACCGGCTGTTGTTTCACTGTCATTGTCATGCTTCCGTCTATATGTAAATGGAGAGTTGATCATATTTCTTGGTTTTGATTTGCCCAATATGTTCACTTCACACTTTGCTGTCTGTGTAATTATTAATAAAGCATCAGTGACAAAAAATAATTGATTTTGATTTTTGCTGCTTAATAATACATGAAACCGAGCATGTGTTGTGGGAAAGTTTTATTTGATTGATTTATAATGAGGAAATGAATAATATAAATATAAATTCTCTAAATTAGTAATATTTGTGTCTGATGGATAATCATAATTTGTGCTAAAAGAATGGATAATTAAGGTTTTATGTACTAAGTGCTGTATTTATGTTTTGTAACCTATTGTGATGAGCATTAACAATAAACATGTTCCTTGATTTCTACCCTGATTCTCTAATGGCCCTACTCTGCTTAAGGTGGCTTTATCGGCTACAGTGTAATTTTTCCCCCAAAAGCATTTTTTAACTTGCGCAATTTTTGTCATCTCAAAATCCCATTGAATTACTACAGGGAAGAATTTTTAGCACTTTGCTAATATCTCAAAATAGCCAAACTTTTGAAACAAAAAAATTTATAAACTGACTTTCATTATTCCGCCAATATTTTACAGAATAAAAGGAATGTTGGTACTTTTGTGTGTTTTCTAGAAACACCAAATTATCGAAATTCTAGGATTTTATTAACCAACAGGAAAGGTGCTATGGTTACTAAACTTTCTGGGGTAAATAAGATTAAATTTTCTCGCTAGCTTTTTCCAATTATTTTTTTTAAGCTACAGTGTTTCTAACATCCCCTATTATAGAAAATGGAAATTTAAAAAAAGTAAACACTTTTTCCAAAAATCTGTGAGTTGATTTAGATATTCAAAGCTTATTTACCCCTAAAAGTTAAGTAACCATAGCACCTACCTTGTGCTGTATATAAAGTGTGCTGAGGCCTGTGGATCAAAATCTAGGCATTGTGCCAGTGCGTAGCACACTATAAACCGCTAGGTGATTTCTTTTTAAAGGCAATTTCAAAAAATAAAGAAAAACATAAGTATTGTTACAATTCTTATAAGACACTTGAAATAGGTGGGGAAAATACTTTTTCTTTGTTATTTAATTAAAAATTTAAATGAATAGACCTGATTGATTTCACACAGCTATTTTCCTGCAAGGGTGTTGTATCCGAGGCAGCTACCTTAAGTTGCATTGCCACATAAATATGCTATCTTCACTGCTTCGGAATTTGTGTGTTATTTGTTTGTTGCAAATAATCCATGGTAATTAAAAAGCAGCTCTAAACACTCAAGTAATTGCAGACATACGGCACTGTATGCGGAGGTAATAATGCATCAACTCAAAACCTACTTGCGCTAAACCGAGGTGTGATGGAAATCATGAAAAATTAACCATGCCCAAACAAGTTGTGTAGAGAATGATGGGGAAATTAAACGATGCCCCCATTTCATATGTTGCACTAAGCGCATGCAGTCAAATGCTTGCTATTGGGAAGGAACTAAGTGGAAGCTCCCAACGCACCATGTCTGGCTAGGGTTGTGTGAGATTTACACTGACTGCATCATCATCATAATATTGCTCAGACGTACGTGCAGATCGCTATATTTTTGCTTCACTACTGAGCAAAGTTCAAAAATTTGAGCTTTATCCTGTTGTTGTTGTATTTGATTAGTCTAGATCAAGTGGTAAAGCATTTGTTGTGATATATATATTTATGTATAAATATTATGGATGTAATCGTTGGTATTTTACCATTATGTATTTTAAAAAATCTCACATGTGTGGTGTATTAATAATTCAGATCCTTTACTCGGTACTCAAGATGGCTACCCTCTTCACGTACATTATTTATGCAGTGTGATTTCTTCATACAATTCCCTATATGAAATATGATGATACAAGGTATTTATTTCAAGTGATATCTGCAGAGTAATTTATTTTCAGATGCACTGGGAATTATTAAATTTGTTTAGTGCATTAAGGTAAATATCAATTGACATATAGATGTAATCCTTTATCTATGGATAAAAATAGCTATATTGAAATGACACTCTGTACATCTACTTTATCTGGGTGTTCAAAAATCTCTGCTTGTTTTCAGATGCTGTATAATTTGCTAGTTTTATGAATGTGTATTTTATGAGAATTTGACAATATGCACTACACATTACTGAAAATACAGGTTGTCATTATAATACTAAGCACAATCCTAATATGGCAGGTGGGGGACATATAATTTCAATAGAACCTCACTTAGGGTGATATCTGTGTCGAAGGCATATTTTAGCAGTTATATCATGTAGCAATATGCTACACATTTGAAAGACAATGCTACACAATTTTGCCATCATATTTCAACTAAAATATGCCAGGCCAGTGCCCCCTTCTGTCCTTTTTAGTTTATTGCTATAGTACCAAATTACAACAAGTTTACAATATTCACAAGCTTTACATGTATGCTGAAATTAAGTTCATGCTGTAATCATTTTATTTTGATGTTTGTTATAAATATGAACTTGTAAGATTCCTAAATAATGTATGTTTTGTGTTTTTTCTCTTCATAACAGAAAACAAGCAAGTACATGGCTATCCACTGGTTGGTATACAATGCTACTAGCAATTGATTCATGTGACCAGATCAATGTATATGGAATGGTTTATGACAATTATTGCAAGTAAGTATTAGTATAAGGTAGAATAATAAAACATGGCGGTACACATCCTCCTGTAAGGTGCTCATGGCTTGAAAACAGTACACATCCTCCCTGTAAGGTGCTCATGGCTTGAAAACAGTACACATCCTCCCTGTAAGGTGCTCATGGCTTGAAAACAGTACACATCCTCCCTGTAAGGTGCTCATGGCTTGAAAACATGAGAATGTCACTAAATATTGGACCAAAATGACAATGAAAGGAGTTGCAAGGTTTGTATAATAAACACATCACAAAAAGAAAGTCCCCGCTAGTTTGAGGGGTCATAACTTTGAGCACAATGAATGAAAAACAATCAATTTGTTATTCGCATGTAAGTCAGTCATACATGCTGGTGATAAACAATTTTTAATCATTTTTAACAATTTAAACTGACTTTTAGCTAAGGCTGGCATTTTCGGGCGGGCTAGCGGGTACCCGCCCGAGATTACATTACCCGGGCAGGAAATACCCTGCCCGGGTACCCAAAATTAAAAAAAAATAGTAGTGTCCCTGGACCTAGACCTAAATGCTAGGATCATTCATGGTTGACCTAAAAAAAAAAAATTGATAATTTGTATTCATGTCATAGTCTATTAATGATTTCAAAATGCATTGAATTTGAATGCATTTTGAAATCATTAATAGAGTATGACATGAATACAAAGTATCAATTTTCATAATAAAATACAAAACATCTTGAAATTTTTTTTTTTTTTTTTTGGCAATTTCGGGTACCCGGTTACCCGCCCGAAAAATGCGCCGGGTGCCCGGGTACAAAATTACCCGAAAATGCCAGGCCTACTTTTAGCACAACAGATTCAACTAACTTTGAATCCAAATCAATGAAAAAATGAATTAAATCGCGATCAAGCGCTGGAGTTGCCATCCTTACATCCTTATACAATGCCCTCATTCGACCAAAAGTCGCCTATGGTCAAAAAAGGGCAAGTCCAACTTAGCATCATAGGATTTTTTCTGATGAAGATGTAAGTTGATTTTGTTGTGCTGAAAGTCATTTTAAACTTTAAGAAATAATTTTGACATAAATGTTTGAAGAATTTTGTTACTGTGTAGCCTATGTTACCACACTTGTTTAAAACAAAATTAGAATGATTAAGAAATTCATATTTGAATGAAATTTGGTGTGTTCAAAAGTTGCAGCATCATTTGTGAAAGGATATATTCAGATGGGTGTCAACCATGCATAATGCTCTCCAAATTAAAAAAGACTAAGATCAACAAGGATTCTCTAAATCGATGACACACTTAGGTTCAGGCTTCCGGGTTAGGGTTAGGTTTAGGGTTAGCATTATGGTGAGGATTAAGAGATTGGGGAAAGTGTTAAGACTAGGATTATGGTTGGGGATTACCCACAGGAGATTAGGTTTAGGTTTCTGAATTGGGGTTGGGTTTTAGGGTAAGCATTATGGTGAGGATTAAGAGTTTGGAGAGTTTTAAGACTAGGATTATGGTTTGCGATAGTGACAAATAATTAAATATTGCACCCATATTTGATCTTAAGATAACTAAAAGGGTAACTCCATTTGGAATACTTTGATAAAGATTATCATGTCTCAAAATATATGTTATTCTTTTTTGACTTTGGTATTTGCCAGATTTAGCATGGTCACAAGCCTTGATGTCAATTTGACAAGCTAATTTTGAATTGCACCATTGCATATATTTGAGCCTTTGTTTCTAAGCCATGGTTCTTTGTGGCATTTACTTAACCCCCTTATTTTCTGCGAACTACAAGTAATGAAATTGATAGAGATGTGACCTTTGATAAACACAGGTTAAGCCCAACAAGTGAAAGCCCGTTGAGATAAGACAGAGAAAGGATCTTCCTGTTTGTTGATTGGCTCAATTCTTACTTCAATAACAAATTATATGAAATCGCAGCAGGAAATTAGAGGCAAGTGGTTACAAAGCAAATAGGATGTATGGGGTATACCTGGCCTTGACCTATGTGCACTACGGTTTTGTACAAAGTCATTCGGTTTAATTAGAGAAGTGTGTTTATTAAAACAATTTCATCACTACCCATTACTTGTTGTCACCTAGCTCAGTACTCACAAGCATACTAACAATGCAGTTTCTATCAGTACATTTCCTGGCGAAAGTGAAGTATGTCCCATGTTTTGTTTCCCAAGTTGTACTGTAAATCAAGGTATCATCATCTCCTGTCATATAAAGCAGTAATGACTTCAAATATATATTTTATATCTATGCCTGTTCTACTTGAGGTACAGATGTTGAGGTATTGAACCAATACTTGGGTTCACCCTAAGTTCGGTAGTGACATCATTGATTTTTTGCATTGTTGAATGCTGATAAATCGCCCTTGCACGTGTGCGTGCATGCAGTGCATGATTAACTCAGCGAGCACAATTCAATTCTGCGACCATCGAAATATGCAACTACCTCACTGCCAAACTTGAGGTGCATATCAGTACACCCCTCTCACTTTCAAGTAGAATTGGTGGGGGGAGGGGGCATTGCATCCAATAAAATGGAGTAAATAGTAATTGAGTTGAACCAGTTAATTATGATTGGCAGGTTTTTGTGTTTATAATTAAATGTTGTCTATTGCCTTTTATGTGAATCAGAATGTCACACCTGCACCTGCACCTGTACTTTGTACATGTGCTGAAACAGTGTAACTGTGGCTATAATGGGAAGTTGTTACAGGAAAATGTACATTTGTTATGAGTCAAAGTGACCTTTTAATTTCAAATCCTGCATACAATATAAATATTTGATATTGCTGCCACCAAACTTGCAGAGTTCAGCAAACTTTCCAGCTGTATGACTTAGGAAGGAAGGCATAATTATTATGTATGGAACTATCACATATGCATTTAAGGAACCAAAATGAAATTGGGATTAATTTCTAACGGGCCAGGACAAAACAATTGACACCTTTGATGCACAACTGGTTTGGACTGGGAACAGAAATGTGCCACGTGGATCAACATTATATCATTCATTGATCAAAATGTGCCCGCCGTCACTTGCTTTTGAGTATCAGTGGAAGCAGACATTTTGGAATGCAATATACATGTCTCAGATCTTTAGGCTGCATGAAAATAATTGTCTGGTAAGGGATTTCCTGACCAATGGTAGCGCAGGACACACAGCCCATACATTTTTAAGGCCTCTTGTAGCGAAAAAAAATCCCAAACTCATGAAAAAATGAATGCAAACATCTGTCACAACTTGCTATCCAGGGATACATGTAAATTTCCTGATAATGCTACAATCAACAATTAGATTAATACAAAATTCATCTGCACCTGCCCCAAAATAATCCTGTGTGATTTAAGTAAAATAAAAAAATAAAAACTATGTATAGGGGCCTACAGCATGAGTATACAGAGTGCAAAAACTCATTCAAGATACAGGTTTTTTAAAATTTATGTCAAGACATATCAAGGCATTAACAGCTGTTACCATTACAATAAAGCTGACGGGTTGGCGCCTAGATAGCTATTAACCTCCTTTTTGAAGCTAGTCCGCTTCACAATTCCATGAATGTGAGGCGGGAGTGCATTCCATGTGCGGGCTGTAAATGGAATGAAAGACCGCTCATGACTTTGAATTTGAACTGTAAGGTTGTGAGATCTAACTGAGTGGCCGAAGGCGAGGGTCAGTCTGCAGCTGGCAGTTGGCATAGTAATTTAGGGGCATTTCCGTGAGAACGCTTCATTGCATACATTTATGAGCATTTTGTTGTATTGTTTGGTTTCTATTAATAGGCCAACAGGCAGTCACTTGCAGAAGGAATTAGTTGAGCAGTTTTATAAAAAAAACAAGGCAAATCATTATAATGAAATTGCCCCTTTCATGCTCATTGATCAATTCATGGAGTAGTCAGCATAAAATCGCAACATGTCCCCTTAATGTGTCTAAAATCCGCAACCCTGAGTGTCTGGTTCAATTTCTAGTAATGAGGAATTATTTTATGGCCATTGAGCTGCATCATATATTCTATACTAGTGAGAAAGGTAATGATCCATTGCAGTAATCAATGGCTCATAGCAGCAGTTGAGCGTTATGAATTATTGAAATCTTTATCCACCTGTGCCAGGAATAGTTGAGCAACCAAATTTACCAGATTTATAGTAATATTATGTGATGGTTTGATGCTTTATCTTTTTTTATTGCAATCTACCAATTTATTGTGATTTTAATGTTGGATCTGCCCAGCTTTATGCCAAATGTTACAAATAAATAAAAAAAATTAATGGCAGACTGCAATAAGGAATGTGGTGATTTTATTTTTGTTCAAATCTAGTTGTAGAAGTAAGGATAAAAACAGATATTTTGGGGCATTGAATCTCCTGGCTCACAAAAAATGCATCATATTATTTTCAATGAAACACAGAATTAATTATGTGAATTAACCACGGTTTCAACTGTTTTGTTGTCACAACAAATGTTTAAAGAAGGAAACAGGAAAAGTGATATTGTCGAGGAATCGAACCCAGAACCTCAGTTTTGTGAGACCTGCACATGTGTTGATTCGAATATATGTGCACTGCCAAAAGTGCTATATTATTACAAAATTGTCTCAAATGTGATAACTAAAATAATAGACTGGGCCCAAGTCACAAATATTACAGGCAGTTTAGTATTTGCAAGAAAAGGGGAGGGGCAAATGGAAAGCAATTTTGTTGATCCAGGAACACATACTCTTGTTGGTCTAGTCTTATGCCAAATATTTTAGGTACATTTTCACTCAGTTATGCCACTTAGAATATTTAATAAGTGGTAATTTATCTGAATTTTATAGTTGGTGTATAATATCAGCAATCTCACTTGCCACACATACCTGACAAAAAAATATAGTGTGTGGCTCTGAATGTTAAATGCTAACCCTATGAGGACTACTGACCTAATTACCAGCCTTTAAAACTACAATCCCGGTCATAATTGTTCAAACACTTTAACATGGGTACCTCAAATATGCCCCCATTCCCCCTGATCAATGTTGTTGGTTGTTTTTTTGGTCATGAACCCCTAGAAACATCCAACATTGATTGGTGGGGCAGGGGAGGGTTGTATAGTAGTAGGAAATGGTTCAGACTTTACGTCAAAGAAAGCGAAATTTTAATATGTCAAGTATATCAGAAATACGGTCTCAAACAGTCCTACTTTGATACAAGTGTTCTAACAACTTATGTCCGGGATTGTAGACTGATTGGATACAACATAGAGAGAGAGGGAGGGCTATATCATGCATCTAACCATTAGGGCTGAATTGGATCTAGGACCCGTCCACCCGAGTGTATTTTTCTCCATTTATTACAATCAGATTACAATAGTAATACAACACAAGTACTGTGTGTCCGCTCAATGTCGTTGGCATATTACAATCGTGTCATCATTCACGAATAATGAAAATTTCCATCATTGGGCCAGTTTGTAGCATGATCGTGTTGTAATTGCCGACGAAAATTACCTGTGTGTACGCATTTCGTTGTTGTATTTATGTTTACTCAATGGACTTGCCATGGCGTGTGTATAACCAGAATTTATTATGACACGATGAGGTGCTGACCGTGTGGACGCTCTCATCATTCGTTTATCATAATCGGGGGATTACAACACGATGACGAAAATATACTAGTGTGGACTGGGTCTAAACATATTTTGATTGATTACTCACATGATTATATCATGTAATTAACAATCAGGTGTACTGTAAGTAAGACATTAGTGTGCATTGGGGTTAATATAGAAGAGAGAGAGAGAGACCCCAAAGTGGTAGCAATTACTTTGCATGGTGAATATATGAGTGACTGTCAATATCTCTTTATTAGTTTGTGCTTTGTATAAGATATTGCTTGCAGGCATAGGTTTATCCATGTGTCAAACTCAGATATCCTCCATTGCATACAAATAGCCAGTGTGGCTTCCTCATGCCGGTATTCCTCTTTGGTGTTCAATTTTCATTGTGGTATTGATCAGGTATCAATTAAATGATAATGAAATTGTGAGAAAGAGATGTAAAATCCTAATAAAGGAAATCGATCGACTGTAACTTCCCTTATTGAAGCTAATTTTAAACCTTAAGTACTAATATAAGTTGTTTTCCACTGCCAACTTGATGCCAGTTATATAAAGCTGATTGAAAAGACCAGAACAAACCAATGAAGTATATACTAGTAGTTCAATAAAAGACTTAACAGCATATGTGATGCGATCAAGCAAAATCAGTCGAACTCGGAAATATTGATTTCGAGATATAGCCAAACAAAGGAAATATTTCCTTTGTTTCCTCTTGTTTTGGAAACTCTTTAATTGCTCATATCTTTGGAACTGGTTGTTCAATTTCAATGGGGTTTTCTGGAAAATGCAGCTTTGTAAATGTTTTTACTATTCTGTAAGAAACTGAAAATTTAATATCTCCGAGTTCCGACTGATTTTGCTTGATCGCATCACATATGATAGATTTGAAATAAATAAACTTATGCAACTTATAATTGGAATTATGAAAAACAAAAGAAATGCAATAAAATACTTTTCTTACATTACATGTTGTTTGTTTTTAAATGAGATGATTCAAAAACTTTTACATCAATAACTGTTTGATGTTAACTATGTTTAATTAATATTCAGTCAGTCAGTCAATTGGTCAGTCATATAATTATTGGAGATTTCTTTCTTATTTTCATTGATGAGCTATTTCCTGTGTTTAATGTTTTTAATTAATATTCATTGAGTCAGTCAGTCATATAATTTTTAGAGATGTCTTTCTTGTTTTCATTGACGATCTGTTTCCTGTCTCTTACTTCATATTTGTTACTTTTTAAGTACACTAATTACAATATTGTCCATCTTTTGTTTTCTCTTTGCAGAGAGCATCCCAATGAGAAGGTGCCTTACCACTACTATGACCCAGAGTTCAAGTCAGAGTGTAGCTACTACCACATGAGCTGAAGTCAGGTTAACAAGCGGGCACTTGTTCATCACAGAAAAAGCAGTGTTTGCAAGATGGGCTCACATATATAACATTCATTTCCTCTTTCCTAAATGGGATCCAAAACCATATAGCTTAAGCGGGACACTGCGCACGCCATTCTTGCAACGATATCGCATCGCTAGTAATAGACTTTTTGCACGCTATCCTTTCTGGAAGTTGTACTTTCATTTTGCGGGTATATTTTATCCCTTGGTGCATTGACGAATAGCAAGCCAATGTTAATTAGGCAACACTTGTCATTCTACTTAAAGCACATTTAATCTTCCCTGACCAGCCAGTATGATCTTGCACCTGTTCTATCGGGCATAGAAAGAGCTGCAATTTCATGGAGGGTCACATGATTGACAGTTGCTCAGTGTAATAGCATATGTTCCTGTCATCGCAAGTGTACTGTGACGTTGCATGCATTGTAATTTGTACAAAAACAAAACAAAACATTGGCTAGTTGTCATGTCCGATCTGGCTGTCGTCCAGACTGCACATACAAGTGTATATGGTGATGGTGCTGTTATACATACAACATTAAATTGTGGGGTAAATGAAACATGAATAATCTTGAATTCAAGGATAAAATGGAGTGCAGAGCTAGGAGAATAGGTTGTTGCTAAGCCGTTTCCCACGTTGGAAGTGATACGCAAGATTCAGCTATGCAGTTGTCGAACAGAAGATCAGATGGCATAAAGCAGTTTTGCATCAGCATCATCAACCTTGGATGAAGCAGTATGCATGTCTTGGAAGTAGAGGAAAATGTTACAGGTTGTTAAAATAATACACATGAGGGTTAGAATTAAGTTTATGCAGAGTTAATTTTTAAAATCATGATGATTCTGTAAGAGTTTCATTCTAAATGTATGGTAAATTGAAATTTAAAAAAGTTTAAACCTATAACAATTCAAATAATTATCATATAAGGCTAAACAAAGTGTGTTAACTGAATACAGAAAAAGTTACTTTTTTGACAAAATTTGTTAAAAGATTTTGTTTACAAGCAATATGAAATTAAAAATCCTATGAAAATCAATCAATCTCTAATTTATTCGGCACTGATTTGACAAAAAATAAATAAACTTGAGACATTATGGTACCATACATCCTGACTCTAAAAATAAAAATAAAACGCAATTTGCATATTTAGGTTTTTATGTCACAGGAAACACACTTTTTTAGCCTAATTTGACTTGTATTTTCATTTCACAAATAACTGCACTTTCACAATAGTAAAGTGCAGATCATGAAGAAATCGTGTTGTGATTTTTTCTAGATCAAGGAAGCTTAACACTCAAAACATAATTCTTGAATGTTTCAAGCCTTAGTGTGTATACACTCTGTGTGGTGAGTGTTAACCTACATACAAACTGTAACAAAGATCCTGTGACTGATGATTGACTGGCACTTAACTGCTATAATGCACTATTTTAAAAGCAACACTGTAGAGCTGAATTCACTACTAGTTTGTATAGTTTGATTGAAGATATTAGGCAGAATTTGTAACAAATTTATCATTAATAGATTCCTGAGTGGCAAATTTGTGATTAAAGCACAATGGCAACACAAGTGACTCTAATAAATAGCCAGTCTCAGCCTTTTGACTTTGTTAGAATTGACAAGACCTCAAACTATGCGAAATTATGGGGAGAGCGAGAGAAAGAGAGGCCAATTTATTCCCATCCTGGTCCAGTTACTCTCCAAACTATTGGCTACACACGCTACATCTTGGAAAGGAATTTGAAACACGGCCTGCAAATGTTTTTGTCTCAAAAAATACTTCTTTTGTAAAATGGTAAATGTTTGGGCTCTTTGAGTGTATTCCAAACTTCACTTTTTTTTTAAATAGGAGTTTAAAAATGCCCTGATTTATCACAAAAAAGGGCATTTTTAAACTCCTATTTAAAAAAAAAGTGAGTTTGGAATTCACTCAAAGATACTAATGAGAAACACAAATTATTTTGACTGACCATATATTTTATAGTGATAAGTCCCGGGGATACATATCCATAACAAATGGCAAAATATATATAATACACACCCCTCTCTAGTCATAGGCCTGGGTGCTGGCTTACACAGACCTATAATATTGAAGCTAAAATGGTTGGGACATGCTTAAAATGTCTCCCTTTTTCAGACTTTTCTGAAATTTAAATTAATTTAAAAAAAACCTTTTTTTTTTTTTTTTAATGTGCAAAAACTAAAATTTGTAAAATCTATTTTTAAAGTGCCCTTTTTTTTGGTAAGTTTTCCACCAGCGTTTGTAGCCGATAGTTTAGGTGAGTGATGGGACTGCGAATCGCATAGAATATTTAATTAAACTACAGCAGGTGTTTTATGCATTTGGATCTGTGACGTTGAGTGAAGTAAATCATCTATTAGTGAATGATCAACACCACTTAGAATTCCAAAAATATGGTTGGTGAATGTATCACAAATATAGACCAATTTGTTGGCAAGATAAATGACTCGCGCTTTACATGTATCTACAATCAAACTGTGTATAGACGGATGGAAATCTTGTATTCAAATGCCGTAGCAAGTGTATGCAATATGCTTTACCTGCAGTTAAACATCCTCCAGAAATAGCATTGTTATTTGCCAAGTCCATTCAAATGAAGTCTCACTAGACTTGCTTTCAAAACAACTCTGGGTAATTGGACTGCTTTCAACTTTAATGTACTACAATATCAGTATTTTGCTAAGCTATGGGAAGTGCTTGATGCATTCATTCTTGACCCACCGCTTGTTTGTAGTTAAAAAAAAAAAAAGAAGACATGCACAAGAAAAACAGACAGAATTTGTTCTATGTGGTAACTATTATATTTGGTTCCTTGAGTGTTTGATTGGTCAGTATAACAAACTTATATGCACTCCACAATACAATATTTAGTTTAAGTTGCAGAGTTAATGCGTTTTGTGGTAGTCATGTGCAGACAACTGTGCTTTGTTCATGAAACTGACAAAGTACATCTACTCCACACTTAAAATGAATTGGTTTATTTTAATTCAATCGGGCAATTTAGACTATCCATGATTTATTTAAGAATAGGTGTTTGAACTAAACAAAAACAAATTCCCTGCAAGAAGGCTTTAAATTAACTCTTGCAAACAAGAGCTGGGGAGCACATCATATCGACAATTCTGCACCCATAATATCAAATACATCAGACTCCATTAGAGAGTAATTAGTGAGCCCACTCAGCCCAGGGAAAAAGGGTTTTCGTTACAATTCCAGGAAACATTTTCAGCATTCAGTTGGTAATAAAATGGGCACTACTGTTAAGGACCAGTTTTATACATGCCAATCAAATAATATTAAGTTCAACCAACTGTAATAGCAACTTTGAATGATTTTAGTTCCATGTATAGAGGAAGTATGTATACATGTCTGTTAGCATGCAATCTGCTACAGTTGCTGCACTGAGCTAGCTAGCCAGCCATCATGTAAATCTATATGCACTGCAAGTATTATTCATTCACTATTTAAATGGGAATTTGTCAATACACCAAAGACCAGTGTTAATTGTGTACTGGTATCATCTGTTGAGTCAGATTTTGTTGTAATTTTGTAACTTCTTATATCAGTGGCTTCTATGTGCAACAACAAATTTGGGCTATTCTAGTTGAAATCCATACAACCTGTGTGGCATATATGACCATATCTGCACCCCTATCTAGGAGGTTAAGGTCATGTCTTCCGTAGGAGGGTGTGTGGATTTCAATTTGAATATCCCAGTTAAGACGTGCATGATGTACAAGATTAGTCCTGCCTATAATATGCACCCATCAATGTGAAGGTCCCAGGTCACATTTATGACTAGTAGTAAATGCTATCATTGCTTACTAGATCGTATATGAAAACCTTTATATATAAAACAAAAACAAAAAAAAAACATAACAAATATTAATATTGTGTAATTTACCAATTATTGCCGCTGAAATTATTTTGTCAGTTACAATGATCCATGAAAACATTTCTTGCATGATTTATTAAGTCACTGTCACTTGTGACAATAGACCCTGCCCATTCAGCACCTATTGTTCTAATTTAGTATTTGGCCACCTGACAAAATTATTGGCAGATTTTCACATTTTTGACTGTTTGAAACGGCCATGTTTCAAGCAGTCAAACTTGCCAACTTGCCAAGTAGATATACATCTTGCTTGGAATGAGACCAATCAGACTCAAATATATTGTAGGAACCATTTAGAATGGTTTAGAGATATAATTTTTATGTCATGAAAGTAGTGCAATGTATAACATGTGACTCACTCAAGTAATGAGTAATGCATAGCACTATGCAATATAGACAAGGTGACATATGATGTTGAATTGCCAATACATGTCAGACAACCTTAGCATGACACCGAATACAGTGCAATAATGCTATTAAACAATGAAGTGGTTATATGCTGGAAACCTCAAGTATATATACCAGTTCCTGAACTGTGTTTACATATAAACAGGAGTCACCTTCATAGGATTGCAGAATGATTAGGGTCTATTGCAAGCTATATGTACATATGTTATTACATGCTTTTTATACAATTTCTAGTGTTATTGTATGTTAGTTATATCTGGATTAACTGTTGTTGTAGTAGTAAGAAATTAACAAAGTTAGTAATGTGTATTTTATTATACATCTTGCCAAAACTGTCAGTTCCATGTGAAAACCAACTCATAGCAAGGGTACTGTAGATATTCAGACTTGTAAATATTTGCATACACTTTTTGAATCACAGCTGCTGTGCTGCAAGCAGTCCCTAAATCTGAAAGTAATTATTATAAGAAGGAATGTCTTCCATGTGTGAGACTGGTTTTGACATGGAATGAAGACCTGAAAGCTAGAAATGAATGAATTCCATGCTTCCTTGCTGCATGGATGGTGACATCATCGGCAGTCAACAAAACACTTATGACTTCCTCATTCTCATGTTCAAGTTATCACAGTGGTTGTTAACCAAAAGAAGATGTGTACTTGAGTTGAAAAAGGTTGATTTTTGAGAGTTTAGATTCAGTACCTTGTTTTAAAATTCATGATTTTTTTACCTCTATTTTTTTTTTGAATGTCAGACATTTTGAATTTGAAGAAAGATATGAGTGATAGTCTGTTTGTTGTAGTATCATGGGTAATCATGTTGGGGGAAGGGAAGTAGCATTGAATGACATGAAAGTGATTACACCCAACATCTCATCGCAGAAAAAGGGCAGAAATGTCTAATGAGATTTTTGTAGAACTTCAAAAGATGAAGGAAATAAACCTCGAACCAGTTCAAAAGTTGAACTACATAACAGTTTTAAAGTTGACCATCGTGGGATGGTTGATTCAGCCTCTTTTCCTGATAACTGCCAAATCTGGCATGTATAAAACAGTCATACTGTGCAATCCAAAACTTGACTTCAAATGTGACTTGTTCCAACAAAACCTGATACATGTTGATAAAACATACTTTTAAAATTTGGCATTTTCCTGATCTCATTCAGTGCTCTCTAATTCAAATATTCAGTGCTAGATAAAGTGAATTGGGCTTATCCATTTATAATCCATGTACCCTCTATAGAAGACATGACCTTAATCTGCGTCACAGGGTGTGTAGATTTCAATTGGAGTCGCCTATTCAGGTAACACTATTTGTAATTAACACTCTCTGGGTGTGAGATTAAGATCATGTCTTCTACAGGAGGTAAGGATTTCAGCTGGAATAGCCCAATTGACGGTAACATCTAAAGAGCCCTGGACAATATCGTCAAAAGTAACCCTTGTACAAACCCCAAATTTGGTTTTATTTTAAAGCTTACGTTCAAATCTTGACATCAAAATGTGAAATTTTGACATGTTGCAGGTTTTGAAGTCATTCATTGGTCACACATATTCACCCTGTATTTCTTTTTACGCCACATCTTTGCAAGGCATTTTAACCCCATACAAACTCTTTTTAATCTACTGGTTCTGGCAAACACGTTATTTACGTGCGTATCCTTCTCAATCATTGGTAGTTTGTGGAGCTGAGTGATTGATGAGCTAATTAACTTTGCTTGCCCTCCCACTGCTTCTTTGTAAACATTGGATAATGGCAACATATATTAATCACATCTGTGTGACTACTGTGCAGTTTTGACCAGATAGTCTTATTGGATCTGTTAGGTGTAAGTCCATTCCCTCTAACATGAAGGTGCCCTGTGGTGGCTTCTGGCAATTAGTGAAATAAGTGTGCCTATAGTCTTGGGGTTTGATCTCCAGGACTCAAGACATAAATCTGTCAATCACTTATCCTTAACACAGTTAAAAAGTGGTTTCCAAGAAAGGTTTCAATAACCAACACATTTTCAGGCCTTGCCATTTGAGGCAAGTGATCACTCTCGCTCAAAGTTCTCACCATAGTCACTAAGTATTGCTCCCTGTGAATCACCCTAAATTGAATTTAAAAAAAACACCTTTTCATGAAATTGAATACTGCTACATTCAAAAATTAATCAAACTTGTTCGCTAAAATAAGAGTGCAAGGTTGTTGAGTTGAGAGTTAAATTCATACAGTGTTTGTAAATGATGATTAGTATATGGTATAGCAGTTGTCTTCATCAGATATCCAGCTCCAGTGAAAACCATCTGTCGCAAGAACAATGTGAATGAACAGCTTGCCTAGCATCATACTATACTATTCAGCAAATTACTTCAGCGATGACCGCCTGCTCTGTCTGATCTAGTGTTAGACGGAAAAGCACATGACTTAAAAACTTCCGGTACTTAATGGGAAGTTTGTGACTGATTTCTAAATGTCACAAAACCTATTGTTATTTCAATTTGGAGCTTCAAAGAGTTAAAACCTTTATAATTTGGCAAAATTGACAGGCAAGTACATGTAGCAGCATGGATTTTGATTGCCAAGCAGCCCAACTGTGAAACTAAAGCGCAGAGTTGGCATCACTGTTTATTTACTTTCATAACAGTTACTACAAAGAAGTACATGTAGGATTAGAATGCCAGAAGACCTGCTCTCACAAAATGAGCAGAAAGTCGCTATGGAAGAAATGAGATAAGGTTTATTGAACATGCCAAAAAATAATAGAAAAGAAGAGCATTTTTCTTTGAAATATTGATTTTTGAATGCCAAGTAAGGGAGCAATTATATTATATAATTAATTGGAACATAACTGGTACATGATTAAATTTTCATTTTAGGGAATAAGTACTGCATTCAAACCAATTAGTTACCAGGTACCAGGAAATCATTTCTAGGTCATGACTAGGTTATGTCCAAGCAAAACAATTTGTAATTCCAAATGTTTTTCAAAAGGTTGGGCCTACCCAATTGCATTCTGAATTCCACAAATGGGATGCAGGCAGGCTAGTGGAGGCACTAATTAGGGACATGGTTTGAATACAGTACTTAGTATTCACAATATAACTTTTAGGGGGTATTGCAGAAATGATAGCAATATTATAACAAAAAACCACAAGTGAATGGTGTGATGGAATACGTAGAATATTCTGTTAATAAGCATATGTGCCTATTAACAAGTTGCTCGGACAAGAACAAATTTTTACGGTAATTTGGTATTACTTTTTCATTTTCTTTTTATTTTAATATCTGTGTTACAGATATTTGTAAAAGAAAATAAAAGTAAAAGTGTAACAATCTACCCTAAAAATGTGTTCTTGTTCAACTTCTTAATAGGCACATATGTTTATTAAAATTTTTACGATACCTTATTCTCCGGGCTTATTCTTGACTGAATCTCTCTAATCTGTAATTCATCAATTAGTAATAGAAAAAAAACATGTATTGAAACAGTAATTTATTGTCTTCATCACTGGCTTAACATAGCCAAGAAATTTTTTGGTTGATTTTTTTAGCTTTGTCGTCATGACACTTTTATTTGTTCACAACACTGCCAGTTGTTATGTAGCTATGTGTGGTTTCCTCACTTGCTTGAGATGATTTTGATTGTCTCTGTTGGCAAACTTGTTCGTGGACTGTAACTCCTATGTGTTGGAGTAAGCAACTTGCCTTTGAACTCCCTTGAACCTTAAAGGTCAAAATTGAGCATTGTGTGTGTTCTTGCCCTGTCATTTTATCAGAGGTCACGCGAGTCTATATTTATTGCAGTTTGTATGTAATAGGAAAGACCTATGATGTGATCACAAAAAGGACAATCTTATATTAAAACCTTTAGGCCCTAATGGCATAATAATTGTACTTGGGAAGAATGTTGTAATGTATAGCTTTGTGTAGAATTGAGCTAAATCCAAGTAAATGTTAAAACTTTTACCAAGCATTCAGGTGTTAAATATGTGTATAGTAATGTGTATATAGTATCAAATGCATCAAATGCAATCAATGCATGTTACCAAAAATGTTCAAAACAAAGTTTGGAAATATGTAACCTCCTATTTGGCAAGTGCCCGATTGGTTTGTACACATGATGAGGGAAATAGTTGTAGAAGTTGCTATGGCTGTCTTGTTTTTCTCAAACCATGGAGTTAGATGGTATCAAATCAATTTTATTATTTGCTTGATTCATTTCTAGATGACCACTAGCATTTGTACTGTGTGCTAGATAAGGTTACAGTGATTTGAATTTCCTAAGGTAGTGACATTACAAAAGTGATTTCATCAGCACACTCTTGACTCAGATAGTTGCTCATAAGCCTGCACAAAAAGTTAAGGCATCGTCTGTCTGTTCCAGCCTTCAGATGATGTCACTGCTTCAAATAGCACCACATGTGATGCAAACAAGGCTTGTCATGCAATTTTCCTAATTTAATGTTTTGTAGTTTAGCATGGACAATATGCTAAAATTCCATCCCAGTTGGAATTACAGTTACTGAAATATGACTGTTCAGGCAAATCAAAAATTGTATGTCTGAAAGCTGCGTGTGCATTAGTTTTTAGGTTGTTTTTTTTATCAAAAATATCATTAAAAATATGTTTTAAAAGCCTTTGGGAATAGTTGTGTGATTAACACTTTCAATTAGTGAGAATATTTCATGTATGAGAATGCACGTTACAAGAATGTCAAGCTTTCGAGGTCACGGAAAACATTTTGGCATTGATACTTTTTGGGGGGCCTTAAGGGATCAGATAGCAACGTTTGCACAGTATTTTTTGTGGCACATGAGAGCACATCAGACATATTGAATTGCATTCTGAATACTGAGGAATGTCCGTCTCTCATATCAAATAATTTTGACTTTTGAAATTGGCAATATAATACACATTTATGGCAAATTATTTAAAATTGATATTTTTTATTTTTCATATTTAACTCAAGTAAAATTCATAAATCAAATGATATAACAAGTATTATTTTTCAGGTGACATGTACAAATGATATGTACTTAAAGTGTATGTTGCTGGGAGGAAAAACAGACCATCATATTGATATTTTGTATTGAAGATATACTTTTTTTCCCAATTTTGGAAAAAAATGTATATCTTTGATACGAAAAGTCAAAATTTTCAAATTCTCCCAGCTACATACTTAAAGTAAATATCATTATAGATTTATAAATTTTACTTCAAGGACGGTTAAATGTCAAAAATATCCATTTTTAATAATTTGCCATAAGATTTGTATTATATCGCAAATTTAAAAAAAAGTCAAAATTATTTGATATCAGAAGGACATTCTTCGTAGATTCAGAATGCAATTGACATGTCTGATGTGCTCTCATGTCCTCAATAAAAAGTACTTTGCAAACGTTATATCCGAGCCCTTAAACGTTAAGGAAAAAAAGAATGAGATACAAGAGAATTTGATAAATATTTTTGACAATTGCTATTTTGCTTAGTCCCATTAAATGACCTGTGGTACCAAATTCCTTATGCTGCAAATTTGTGTGATGTGTCCTAATTGAGATGTTTTGTTTGCTTCAGTTATATACAAGTTTTTACCAACTATACTTTTGTGGTGGTTTTTTTTCTATTCAAAATTCAATTGTTGCTTGAAGCTAGAGGATCAAATAGTTCTTACTTACTACATCTGCATCTTTCACATTTCAATGAATTGCTCTGATTTCAGAGTGTGTACTCAAATCACAGGTAGGATGGAATGGCCTGTTATAGTGCAAATCCATACACCCCCTATGGAAGACATGACCTTAATCTTCCTCCAGGGCTGGAAAAAAATGAAAATTTCCTGGAAGATGATCAAAATTTCCTTCAAAGACAAAATTCTCCAAATTCTTATGTATTTCTATGTTTAATTTCCTCCAAATTTCCCAGGAAGGAGCTTCAACTTCCCAAATTTTTTCCAGACATGATCTTCCTCACATGGAGAGTGAATTTCACAAATGGGGTGTTACCTGAATAGGCTTACACCATTTGGGCAAATATCAACGTTCCTATTGTGGGAGATTAAGGTCATAGTTCCATGGGGGGTGTATGGATTTAAGCTGGTATTTTAGCACTTGGAAATGATATCAAGTCAGCCAGTTTACCACTTCATGAATTCTAAATATGATGAGCAAATGTGTAAGCTCAAGGGACCACATTTCAGTTATAAAACAAAATCCCCCTTAATGAGGATATCTTTGGTGGCAGAGCTTATATAAAATTGGTTATTTTGTTGGCATTTCTATTATAATACCCGAATATATATGGGACTAAAGTAAGGTATGATTTAAATTGATGTGTATAATTTGAAAAACATGTCATTTTGCTTGTCAACTTACACAAGAATGATTTTAATCATTCTTCTGCAAAAAAAAATTCTTTCACTTTGAAAGAAAAGAACTTCCAATTCATTCTAAGAAGAAAAAGAAATTCTTTCACTTTAAAGTGAAAGAATGTTATTACCCCTAATATAGATGTATATGAAACAATGACAATTGAAATATATTGACTTCCTGAAAATATACAGTTTCCAGAATGTTTTTTGATTTTGGAAATGAAGAATGCGTATTTTTGACGTGTTAGTGTAAGTTTACTAAAAACATGTTTACAATTTCAATCTACATGTATTGTACAAGTACTCTCCATGACATTTTGTCAGCTTAGATAGAATGCTTTAACATACTCAACATAGTCTCACTTGAATCGAAGTTGAAGACAAAATTTGACATACTTCCATTCATTCTCATGAAATAAATTTCATGGTGCTTATGAAAGAATAGTAAGATGAAGAGATGTGTTATTTACCAAGCAAATTTGAAACTCCCCATAGCCTTGCTGTGATGCTGTAGACCTGGGATAGAGCCATTGAAAACCACTATTGGTGTCCCAGCCCCAAAAGCTGATAGGAGTGAGGTAATATTAAAGTTATAACATAAAATTCTATTATAACCATAAGGTGCGTAAACAATTAACCAACTTATTTATTAATTCAACCTGTCGTAATCTTGCCAGAAATCCAGAGTGATAAATAGTATTTTTGAAGATGTGCAAAGTTGTTCTGACTAATAATTCTTCCTTGATCTTATACTTATCCTTACTACGCTACAGTATCTCTACATAGATTGTAGTACAATTTTTAATTATAAGTGTTAGTGTAGTTGTAAAAGTATATATTATATATGATATCATCTTTGCATAAATGTGTACAAATACTTTTAAGTTCTTATTTATTTTATATTTGATTTTGAGTTGTATCAATATTATTATTGATAAGGCAATGGAGCCACATTTTGTTTGATCTATCAATGGACCATCGATGCTTGAGTGATCAGTATTATAAAATCTCAATTAATGAAGCTGTCTTGGAATGTACTATATTGCCCAATAACAGTTTATTATTAGATTTGATTGAATTTGTTGATAGTTCAATAAACTTAGTATCGACAGATTGATCTCAAGATTAAACAAATGTGACTGCAGTGCCTGTTGATTTTGGAAGTTGTATGTACATTTTAGGTTACTGCAAGTATATCAAGCACTATGTAACCTTAGATATGGGAGAATTTAAATATTCCTATTATGTGACGATTGTAGCCCATTTCTTTTTGTTATTATTTATATTTTTTGTTAAAAGTTTGAGTGCAGTGCATTAAGTGAATACCGAGTAAAAGCAAATCTCTGTTTAAGGGCCACAATCAGTAATTCTTGATACCTGAAACAAAACCATGGAGCTGCAGGTTTTATTGTCAGTCGTACCATTAATTCATCTCGCATATTATTACAGATGATTATTGACATTCTGTAATTGGGTAAATTGATGACTTCAGTCTCGAGTATGAACAGACTTGTGACCTAATGAAAGACAGGCGCTACATATCACTCATGAGCGGTTGTTTAGGAGAGCAGTTATGGAATTGATTTTAATTGAACATCAAACTATACGGTATATTGCGGACATCAACTGTGCACTAAGTTGTGCTGAGTAATGAAGTGTTTTTGATTGCTGGATAGTGGCTTTTAAATTACTGGTTGCTTTTTATTTGTGAAGTTAAGTAAGGTCTCATAGCCATCTGTTCAGCTTAGTCTCTGTTAAAAAGTAAAATTGCCTAGAAATCACTTTTTCTACAGGGATAACCCAAAACAGGCCGCTATGAAACCCTTAAAACAATTGAACATGTAGTTAACTAATGTGATGCAATGATGATTCATTTCTGTTTATTTGTTCTTGTAACTAGATGCCTAGTCCATGTGAATACACATTCCCCTGTTTCCTACTCACCATAATTACATGACAAAAACTTGCTGTTATTCTTATAATATGAGAATACTGGGGGCAGTTTTGGTTTTTGATACATGCTGTATAATTTTATTATTTTTATTATCATTGGTGTATCAAATCAAAGAAGAAATCAAGGCCACAGTTAGTGATGGTTGTGGGTCCTAGATTTGCCACTCCATGGTTGCCAACAGCCTCATGTTACCTTCTTATTCGAATGTATCAAAAAATGTTTGGTACCAATCAATTTTTGATGGTTCTTGAAAAAAGCCTGCATGTTGTATGCACAATTCCCCTGCCTTACCTTTTTCTCTTTTGTGGGTTGAAAGTAGTATTATGAGTTTCCTTACACAAGACAGAACTCACTAATTTTGTTTCAGTTGGTGTGATGACTTATTGCAAGATCAGCCTTCCACATCTCACAAAGGGTATGCACAAACATGCACCAAAAAACTGGGTGGTAGTATATGGGAACTCAATTTGCTCTGTGAAATAGAAGTTGTATAATTATAACATTTGAGTTTGGAATTCGACGGAGAAAAACAATTGGTATATTAACAGTAATCTAAGTGATACAAACAGATGATTTTTTTTTTGTCTCTGAGTTGTATGCAGTGATTGGGGGAGTGGGTTGGAATCCACCTACTTGTTGGATTCTGTATGACCTCCCCTTTCTGCTGCTTTTGTGACCAGACCGAAGGAATACAGCTCCTTCCCACCTTATAGTTAACGGAGGAAAACACTCCCTTCTAGATGACAATAATTATCAGTATATTAAGTTAATCATTGTTTTGTTTTGTCAGAAAATTATAAATTGTAAAAATTCTATATATTGTATATTATTCATGTTGTATTTAAAGACTTGTTTCAAAGAGGCGAGTAACTCCGAGTCCTCAACATCTAAAGCTAAACTATCTGTCTTAATAAATGATGTACCTGTCATGCATCTCTAATATTAGTCTTATTAATTAGTAAAATGTTACACAAAACAAAACTGCAATAGAATGAGTCTCTCTTTTGTACCAAAATTTTTTTAAGTACCTGTGAGAATCAATATTACCCCTATGTGTGTATTTTTATATCAAGAGCCACGTGAGTGTATATAATATCGCGGGATCGTGAACTTTGACCTTAATAAGAGTTGTGTGAGTGTTCCATTGAGTGGCTGCCAGAGTTAGTAGGATCTCTTTGATAACTGGTTGGAATGTGAAATAATTTATTTTATGTCATAATGTTATTATCTTACATTAAAACAGTTGAACTTCGGTGTAGTTTGTTTATCCAAAATTGATATGTACAAATGAAATGATCCAAACATGTGGTAAACAGGGTGGGATGTAAGTGATATGGTAATGTTTGGTGATGCCCTACACTAATGAATGAAAGCTTTGAGTTTTGTACACGATGACATTACAATATGTATATAGCTGCTGCTGATTTTCAATATATAATTATATATATATATACACAAAACTTAGTTACAAGTTAACATTAAAAAAAAAGAAAAGAATATTGTATAACACTTGTAATTTCAATAGCATTGTTTGTCAGTACTACATAAAAAAATACTCTTAAACTATTTTTTCAATTTCTCATTTTTTTTGGCCTTCTTTCCTGCCGGTTAGCTAGTCAGTACATTAGTTCTTAATATGTAATGTATGCAACCCCCAGCCCAGGTGTGTTTTTGTTGACTGCATACATGCTTAACCATTTTAATGGCAGTTTTGTATTCACTGTGATGTAGCAAGCAGTTAGAGCCCTACATATTTATGTAAAAAAATAGAACAGTAACACTTTAAGTGGGTAAATTTACCTTATTCCAGTATATAAATCAAATCTACAGACCTTTTCTAGTATCCGTCATATATAATTCGACAAAATGTCTGAAACTATTAGGTATTAAAATGAAATACAGAGACAGACTTGAGCATGGATCAGCTTTGCATTTCTTCACGGTGTAGATCAAAATTAATATTTGGCACTACAATATATCCATCCCTCAGCACATAAGCTTTTTTGTTCCACAAATATACGTGCATATTATAATGTTTATAGCACATTCCTTATAGTAAGAGCTGGCTATTGTTCAACTGTTCAAATGTTTTAAATAAATAGGTACTTAGCATTATTCCAATTATCTCCACCTAATTAAAACCACCACAGTCACATGACAAATTCTATTTTTTTGTGTGTACATGTAGTGTAATATAAGTTTTCACTTATTACTTAGTGAGAAGCGTATTGTAGTGGTGTATGTTTAGTTCTAGAAGTATATCAATGTTAACACCTACATGTACAGATCTTTTTAGTGGTATGTGCTATCTATAGAAAGGCTGAATAAAAATCAATCTTTCATTTTTTATGAAAAGTACCAACAACAATTGGTGTTTTTGTCAACTTTTATTGTGCTTGTTTTGTAGTAATGTAAGTTATTGGATATGCTATTTTTTAGTTAAATAGGATAATACAATCCCTGCATCATTAGCATTTTTGTATTAAGCTAAATGAATTGTAATAATTTTACTGGCCTAGGCTGTCTCAATATTTTTCTACTTCAAAAATGAAAGCAACTAATAACTCCCAACAAGTAATTAACATAAATGTACACCATTCTCTCAGATTGCAACATACATGAAATATATCCCATTTGTGATGTGTTTACCCAAATCCCATCAATACATAAAGCCATCCAGACATAAGCTGTATACAATTTTGCAAGAATAAGAATAGATCAACAAAAAATCAGTAAAATGAAAATGTAAATTACACAGGTGTAAACCTATGAACTTCGCATGTAGATCCACTTCTCCCATTTTGCATACTTCCTGGCTATTACATTTTAAGCACTCAACTCTCTGATTTGCTCACTTGATTTGTGTGCAATTGACAGATTTTTCAATCTGTATCTGAGTCTTTTCAGTCACCGCACTCCCCTCTGTTTGTTAGCTTCCCAATTAATGGACTACTGGCTTTTGCCTCATGGTTAAGATTTTTAACAAGGGACTCTATGTGGAGAGTTAGGACAATTTTCTGTACTAACTAAAATTGGCCATGATGTAACCCATCTTTAGAATGGATCTGCCTTTGTGATTGAGGTAAGCCTATATCTCGCTATGGTTTAAATCTTCCGGGCTCAGCGGCCACTACTATTGCTAACTACACCGTACACAACCATCTCAGGTATTTGCGGGCGCTTTTGGTGTTGAGCCTTGAGTTAATCTCTCATCAAACATCTGGCGTGCTTGTACTATACCATGCTTAGTACTTGTGGTTAATGGACTGATAAACAAGTATGCTTGACGACGTGTGTTATTAGAAAGCAAAGTCCCGGCAAAGTTCTGCTTAAAAATTCAAAGTCCATAGTTGAGTTTTTGTGGTTGCGCTATCAATAAAAAATCAGGGTTGTTCAGGATTAAGAGTGAGCCATTATAATTATGCCAGATAATGTTGCATTCAGTTGTATTTTTATTGTCACCTAATCATCTGATATTCTTAATTCTTTGTGACCATTTTACTATTGAATACTTTAATTTTAATAAACATCAGGGTATAATTTCTGAGTTCAAATCGAAATGGGTTCATATCATGACTAATAATAACATATTTTTAATAAAATTTAAACTATGGCATAGTCTAATGTAAAACCAAGAAGGTATTCCGAATAAAATGAGTATTATGGCAACTAAAAAGAATAGGATGATGGTGTCTCATTTGAATGCTTTGGACTTAAATTTATAAAGTCTTTTTGCCAGAAAAATTGTTCATGATTGGTCCGAGTGGATGAAATGAAATGAAGTGCACCTCTGGACCAATGTGTAACCTCAGTAAACACATATCCACCAACCATATATTTCATATACCCCGAGAATTGGTGAATTATAGGGGGGCAAAAGATTTTTAGCCGGAGCCAAGAGGGGGGGCAAACATTTCTTGGCAAGGTCAAAAGAAGGGGTCAAGCGATTTTTGGGCAGAATTGAAGAACGGGGGGCAAGCAAATTTTGGCACAGATATTTTGGGTACCATTATTTATATTCGCTCCTGTAAAGGCGAGGGAAAAAACGATAAGTATAGGGAACACATTCAAATATGCATACTTCTCATAATCAGCTTCACTTTGCAAGATTATATGATGAGACAATTTAAGGCATGAAGTCGGGTTCCCAAAATCTTGTATGTGTAAGGTGGGGGCAAAGGTTTTTGTCACATCGAAAGGGGGGGGCAAAGGAATTTGTTTTTACGGCCAAGGGAGGGCAAGCCATTTTTGGCAGACCATTTTGAGAATTCTACCACCCGAGGGTACATACATAATTATGGCACCACTCTAAATGATCAGGGCCAACACCTGTGTCAGGGTCCAATTTTAGCTGAGCTGTGGCGAAAGGCTTTTTAAAAAGTGTTAAGGTCTTGGGTTTTTTTGGGGTGCAATCCTCCCTCACCCTCTTCCAAATGAACTCATATTGCCATTTTGATTATCTTATCATAGGTGCGACTGTTTTACCCCTACCAGGATGAACATTTGCAGGTTTAAAACCAGGGACCGTGGTATATAAAGGGACTGGAAAGCAGGATTAATTGATAGCTGGTTGTCAAGCCAATTGTAATTTTTGCCATTGAATTATCTTTCACCATCTTTGATTAGCTGGATGCAAAGGAAGCTGCGCCGAGGGCGATATTTTAATTTATGATATTTACTCATATTTGCTCTACAAAATATCAAAAACACATCAAAGTATTCCAACATCTCTTAAGTTACTGACAAATTATTAACTAAAATATAAGCTCATCTTTAACCGAAAATAATTTCTGTGTAGCATCGAGAATCATTTATGATACGATTTTAGAGGACAAAAATATGATATAATTTGTGGAGATACAGAATGCTTTAGAACAAACAAAAATTATATTTTTTCTGGAATGTGCATGCAATCATTACGCTTGGTATCTTCCTACCGATTTTTTGATACTGAAATAATTCTTAAGACAGATGTTCTTTGAAGATTTATGTTGGCATTTCTAGATTTTTATACTTTGGGCAAACATGTAAGAAGCTCATTTCTCGCAATGTATTGTTGATAAGCCAAGCGCAGTGTTGTAACTATTAACTTTGGGATTAAATGATGGGTCTATTGGATCAACGTACATTCATGCTTGCTCAACTGAGAGATAATTTGTAAACTGTTAAACTTGCATGGTACAATGGATGGAAGAAGCGCCCGAGGAAGGCGTTTCAAGTCCCCTCCATAAAAGGTCCCTTGTTTAAACCCAAATTCAGGGTCTTTGGTTACCAATGTTCATTTTTATTTCATTTTGGCCTGTTTTTGAAGGACGTTTTTGTAACTATAATTAGCTTTTTCTGGTTTTTCCATCATATTCAGGTATTCAGTAAATCATAGTATATACACTGTAAATCCCTAGCTATAATGCTTTTTTGGAATATGTTAAGGTGTTCAGTCAATTGATAGCTATTGTTACTGTATGTCCTTTGTGAATAGAGGCACAATGGGCTATTCAATGCATGATAATTATACTACTGGCTTGTACAGGTGGCGTGCAAACAAAGAACATCAATTTAGTCAGACCAAATATCTCTTTAACTACCAACCTTTAAATAAATAAGTATAAAATTAGTATGCGACTTTACACTTTAGAGTTCGTGGTAGCATGTCGCCAAATTAGCTACAGAAATTTTAGAAAATTGTCTATGATTAATTGCACAAGTAGTAGAAGCATGTAATATATTATTAGCAAAGGAAGCTTGTTGCAGTGAAAGAAGCAGATTTAAATGTGGATGAACAAAATTGGGTTAACTCTCAATATGGAAGAGGGGCCCAACTCCATGAAGTTGGGTCTTTCTTACATTATAACCATGATCACATCAAATTGTCATTTGGTATTTTTGGAAACAAATAAATTTGGCAAAAACACAGAAAAACAGCAGTTCTGGGACGGAAGTTAGAAGCCCCATTTAAATACAGAACAGCTAATTTAGATACCGTCAGTATTCAAATTCACAGACTATGTAAAAATGTCTTAAATACACGACTTGCGTGAACTAATTCTAGCGTTATGCTAGCACATCTATGACAATGACCATGAGCAGCCCTAAAAACCAGATTCTGATATTTTTACGATCGTCAGGATGAACTTAAATCACTGAATGGGCACATGGAAGACTATTTAGAGAGTGGATTTTGGTTCACAAGCGGAAAGAACAGTCTAGCTGGCAATAAAATGCTGGGTCTAACTCATTTCTTGTAAAAAAAAATGCATTTTAGACCCTTCTTCCACTATGTAATGACAAACTTTGATGTACTTTATACCAAATCAATGGAAGCTCCGAATCTTTACAAAACTAATTTGATCTGGCGAAAACCAATAAGTTTTTTCAAAAACCAGTCTGTGTAACCCAGAGCCTTGGGGCCCATGCGGACAAAAAACAGTGCGAGCCCTTTAGCAGGGGTCGATTTAACAGTGGGCCAGAGGGGCCCCCAAAGTTACCATATGTGCATGTTCCTTTTAGCCCCATTAACACCATGTTTTGGACCAAAATATGGTAAAACTACAAAACTTGTCTAGCAGCTTCAATTTCACATAGCAAAAATTGTTCTTCAGTTTGGGCTAATATAAAATTGTCCAAAAATTGAAATTCATTTTCGTGCAAATGTCCCAATACGATCTGGAACAAAATATGCTTATCTCCC